>NW_007726144.1:80639-110449 GCF_000696425.1 Galeopterus variegatus | reverse complement strand
GAAGCCTGGCACAGGAGCTGGGGGACACAAGGGCTCACAGGAAGCAGGATGGGTGAAATGGGGAGAAGAGGCAGATTGAGGCTGAGTTCTAGGCCTCTGGAGTTTGGGGTCCCCCATGGGTTCTACTTCCCCTTCTCTTTTCTGGGCCTCTGAGAACCTGGGGTGGGCAGACATTTCCACTGTCTGGAGCCAGGAAGGATTTCTCACATGAAGAGAACTCGGGGCCTCCAAGGGGAAGCTGGTCTCCCCTCCCTCCACCCTGTCCCCGACCCCAAACAGCAACCCAGGGCAGGCTAACCAAACTATATATATATTCTGTGTTAAGGAGCCCTGTGTCAGGTTGATAGGAAAAAACAAGAGGGAGAGAGAAAGGGAAGCCAGGAGAATGCAGAGCTCAAATGAGAACTGAGATAAAGCAATTACCTGATCAATACGGGTGAAATTGAGTAATCTAGCAGATCAATAGCATGGGCAGGAGGCTGGGGGGGCTCTCCCTACTCTCAGCCCCGCTCCCCTGACCACCCCTGCTGCCCACCCTTCCTCTTCCAGAGGCCCCCGCCCCACCTCCTTGGGAATTCATCCCTAAGTCTGCCTTCCTCAGCCTCTGCACTCTGCTCCCCAGAAATATCACCCCCTTCCCTTCCCAGCCCCCACGCTTTGCTCAAGCTGCCACCCCCACCCAGACTCCCTCTCCACCTCACCTCCTCTCACTCACTTCCCTGTCCTTTCTTCCCAAGCTGAACCTGCTCTCTCGTCAGCCCGTCTGGGTTGAAGCCTCCTCCTCTTTCTCTACCTCTCCCCAGCCCAAGCCAGCTGGATAGCCAGCTTCCCACACTTGTGTCCTGGGGGCAAGTGTGGGGAGGTGGTCTCACCCATCCCCTAGAACTAGGTTGCAGGGAGCAGGTCTTCCGCCATCAGCCAGACCTGACTGCGGAGGAGCTATACCTCTTGCTTCAGTCTGCTAGTGGTAATACAGCCTAATTACACCATTTATGGAGCACTCCTGATGTCCTAGGCTCTGGCTGTGCTAGACTCTGGGAGTGGGAGCTGGGAGGAGGTTCCTGGTTCCTGCTGATCCAAAGGTGCTGACCGTGAAAGGCAATAGTCCATCTGGGGACTGCCTGTGTCTAGAGGGGGACCTTGGGGCTGAGTTTTTTTTTCAGGAGGGGAGTGGGGGAGAGTGAGAACTTCACCCCCAGTATTGCAAGAACGCTTGAGTTTCTGCTGGCCCAAGTCAGTATTGAAAATTCTATGGCAACTAGAAAAGTTACAGCTCACTAGGGGATGAAAAGAAGGGCTGTGGCATTGTGGAGAGAGCACTGGACTAGGAGGCAGAGACTCCTAAATTATTCACATCTTCCATTACCGCTAGGCTGGAAGCTTCTAGACAGTCAGGAGTGTGTTTATTTGACTCTCTGATCGCAGGACAGGGCCTGGCATCCAGCAGACACACAGGAAATGTTAGTTGAATAAATGAACAGTCACCTTGCCCACAGTCTGCCTTGTATTTTAGTTCCTTATGTTGGCTAGTTTCCCCTGCTAAACTGTGAGCCCTTAGAGAGCCAGGGACCTCCTGTGTATCTCCAGCACTCAGCCCTGCATTCAGCAGCCATCCAACAATGTTTGCTTCATGAGTGAATGACAATATAGGTAAGACTCTCCCTTTCTGGCCTTACGGTCAGTCCAGGGGAGCTCAAAATGGCAACGATTTCATGAGATTCCCTTAGAGAAATCAGGGGCCTCTTTAAAGCAACTCAGTCCCCCATCCCTTCCTTCTAGGCTATAGGTGTCACCACTGCAAGACACAGAGGTTTTTGAGAAAACACGTGGACCTCAGAGTTGGAGACTCTGGGAGAGTCCTGGCTCCGTGACTCACCAGCTCTGTTGACCTTGGGCAATTCCCTTACCTTTGCTGCCTTTCCTTCTTTTCACCTGCAAAATGCAGATATAAATAGTACCTTCTGCAGAAGGTCATTGTGTGGATCAAGTAAATTAACACAAGTGACAAGAACATATAAATGTTCATTGTTATTTTCAACATGGGGGTAGAAGGAGTTGGTCAACAGAGGGGCAAACTTTCAACGTGTGCAGATGAAGATTTTTTCTAGCTGGGCCAGGAGTAGGAGACTAAAAACAAACCTCCTATATCTATTATATTCTGAAGACAGACTGACACCCACATATCTCAGTTTCCCCTTCCCCTCCTTCCAGTTAGGTACTGCAGGGACAAAAGTAATGCAAAGAAGACTCTGAAATCTCAAAACACTCATCAGAATATGACTGCTCCCCACCCCCTCATCTGTTTATGTTACTCTGAAGAATGCTGGGAAAAAAGAGAAGACAGTTTTAATGACACACTGGAACCAAGGGTCCCTCTGCTGTGGCCAGAATTTGGACAAGGCCAACCTCTGCTCTCTCTAGAGAGGGGTCCTTCCACCCTCCCCTCCCTGGTGAGTCCCTGCAGAACTCCATGTGAGAGCCAGGGACAGTCTACTAGACCAGTCTTGGGGCTGAAGGTGGGTGGAGTCAGCGACCTGACAGCTGAGATGGGGACAGAGGTCTGCTCTGCTGCTACTCAGGCCCGATCTTCACTTCTCATTGTTTGAGCTGTAAGCAGGGGTTTATGGATTCTCTTCACTGTTTGCCTAGACCAGATCCCCAGATCCCGGAGCCAGGGGTCTGTAGACAGTGGGGTGGAGCTCCCCTTCCCCTTCCCATCCACCTGGGCACAGGTTCCACCGTCAGTAGGTCCGGATGGGTCTTACTGAAGGCTCATCTGCATTCTGGGAAGGCTTTGATCTTTGATCTTTCTTTCTCCTCCGTCAGTTCCCCGCAGTCTACCACCAGGAGCCTATTTAACCACAGCTTAGGGCCCCCTCCCCGGGCCTGCCCACAGGTGCTTCCTCCCCCTCCACTGGGTTCTGGCCAAGGTCTCAACAGTGCAGATTGGGACACCTGGCCTGACACCTGGAGAAACCCTTAAGATTGGGCCTCCCCACTCCCAGAACCCCAAGTCTGTAACTCTGATTCTTAGATGCTGGGGGGAAGAAGTGTCTTCACTCTCGCCTCAGAGATCCAAGGCAGCAGGGAAAGAATGCCATCTGGAGTCAGGAGACTAGGATAAGGCACCCACCCTGGGCCTCACTTTTCTCATCTGTGAAACAGGGAGTGAGTATTTAGCTCTTCTTGTGAGGGGCTATTGGAAATATGGATGTGAAGGCAGAGAGCCCCCCAGAGTCCAAAAATCATGATGACAGAGTAGGACTCACATAAACATCTTGGGCATCTCATTAAAAAAAAGATTTCGAGTACTAAGTGTTTTATGTGCATCATTTAATCTTTACAACAAACGTATAAAATATGGAAATTGAGGCACAGAGGGTTCCATAACCTGCCCAAGGTCTCATAGCCAGTAAAGAGGCAGGGGTGGGACTAGGGATTAGAGCCAGTCCCAGAGCACCCCCCTTCCTCAGGGAGTCAGTACCACCAGCTCCTGGGAGAGGAGAGGCAGGGCTGGGACTGAGGGGCATGTCTGAGACAGCACAAACCTTCTTGGGGTTTCCTGCTGCACTCCTGCCCACTTTTTCTTTTTTTTGCAGGACAAGGGGTGGGTTAGTGAAGATAGAATTAATGAATCTGAATCCTAGGAGAGGGGGCAGGAAGGGAAAAGCCCAGCTGAGACTATTTAGAACTATAGGTGTCTTGGAAACTGGGAGACCAGAGAAACACACGTAGGGGGAGGGTTCTCTACGATTTCAGTTCATTTTTCTCTTGCCCCACATTGTACTTGAATAAGTAAATACCCAGCAAATATGTCCTGTGAGTACCCTGACGGGGGCAGGTTTGAGGGAAGGAAGGAGGGAGTACAGTTGCAGAAAGGGGAGAGAGCCTGAAGGTAGAGGAAAGGGAGGGGACAATTGCAGGGGCAGGGGCCTGGAGGGTGGGAGAAAGCTGTGGATGAATAGGGGGCCGCAGGGCTGTACTCTGGGGTCTGGAAGCTTGACACTGTATGCACACACCCTCATCCCTTTGCCTGTCCTCGTATCTGAAACCTGTATTTTCTATCCCAACAGTCAAACTTCCTTCATATGTTTCTTGTTATTAATTTATTCAACAAACATTTAGCAAGCACCCTTAGGCTCTACGCAATGTGCTAGGCACTGGAGAAGAGGAGATGAATTGAACCCTCTGCTGGTCCTTGGCTTCTTGACTGTACTTTAAGAGGCCAATCAGTGTGATGACAATACAGTGTGGTAAGGGATGGCACAGAGGTAAACATGGGCTGTAGTAGAACACAGAATGGTGCCCCTGTCCTGCCAGGAAAGGCCCCTGGGGGCGGTGACATCTATGTTGAATTCTGAAGGATAAGCTGTAACTGGCTAGGGTAAGTGGAGGAGAGAACGGTGTTCCAGGCAAAGTGGGACCGACCAGATGAGCAGTTCATTCAGCATAGCAGAGAGGCCTTGTAGCAGAGTGGTTAAGAGCACAAGTTCTAGTGCAAAAGCCCTGCTCATACCAGTTAACTTCTCTGAGACTCAGTGTTCCCCTGAAGGAAGTAGGGATAAACACAGCACCTACCTCAGAGGGTTGTCATGAGGATTAAATGGGTTAAGACAAGCAAGCCCTTAAAAATGCCTGGCACATGGTAATTACTCTTGTAAGGGGAAGCAGGGGCCAGATTAGGAACGGCCTTTCCAGGTTATACTAAGGACTGTAATAGGGAGGTGTGAAGGCTTTATTCCCTGCTAACTCACCATGAAGGGCTCTGGGGCTCATCTTTCCTCTGCCAGCACTCTCACCCCCAGGCCCCAATTCTCTCCTCACTTTTTCCCCTTGCTCACCACTATACTAAGGACTGTAATAGGGAGGTGTGAAGGCTTTATTCCCTGCTAACTCACCATGAAGGACTCTGGGGCTCATCTTTCCTCTGCCAGCATTCTCACCCCCAGGCCCCAATTCTCTCCTCACTTTTTCCCCTTGCTCACCACCACTCCCTCCTCTCTTTGCTTAGAATTTGAATAATCACTTTCCCATTCTAAGCACTGAATGGTCAACTTAGGCTGTCAGAATCAGATGTCTGTGATCCTGTTCTCAAAACTATGTCCAAGTTTGTTCCTAAAATGAACCTCTCTTTGCTTTCAGCAGTGAGCAGGGGAGAGAAGCAGGAGGGTCTCATCCAAGTCCATCCCCAGCTTCTTGACCTGGGTTACTTCAGAGAGTTGACCAGTCAGCTCCTGTTTCTCTACTTTTTCCTGCCTAAATGATTTAAGTCTTCTTGAGTAGACAGAGTAATTTGACGGGGTAGTTAGTGTCTCAGGGCTATGGCTTCCGATGCTCTCACTGGCCTAGCCGAAACTTTTACTCTTTTGTAAAATATCTGGGATGACTATTACTGCAGAATAAAATGCAAACTCTTCAAGTGTCTCCTAAGGCCTTTCATAATCCATTCATTTGCCTCTTCAGCCTCATCCCTCACCACTCAATTCCAATTTCAAGTCAAATCTAACACCAGGCATATTGAGACCTTCAGAAAGCCACTTTGCCTATCTCCCACAGGTAAAATGAGATTACTGCCTGGAACCATTCTTCTTAAGATGTGTTCATATTCAATACCCCACCAAGACACCCTCCTACCCCTTTGGGTTCTTGTCCTCTACTGGGAAATACTAGGTTTCCCTAGAACTGGCCTGCCATGTACTTAAACAAAAAAACCCCAACAATAACCACCTTTATTGATATAATTCACATGCCACAAAATTCACCCTTTCAGAGTGATTGTAATTCAGTGGTTTTTGTTGTGCATTTGTCATTACTTTCTAAGTCCAGAATATTTTCATCACCTCAAAAAGACCCATTAACAGTCACTCCCCACTTTTTCTGGCAACCGTTAATCTGTATTCAATCTCTATGCATTTGCCTATTCTGGACATTTCATATAAATAGAATCAGGCAACGCGTGGCCTTTTGTGTCTGGTTTTGCCATGTACTCTTAATGGATCCTCACAACAATCTTGAGATAGAAATCTCCCCCTACCTTGTGTCTCTGGCTTCAGTTTCCTTTATCTAGCAGCAGCCATTCATTCAAAGAAATTGACAATCTCCAAAACTCCTCACTATGTTGGTACCCACCTCCTCACTATGTTGGTACCCACCTCCTCACTATGTTGGTACCTGCATGATAGGAATAAAGAAGTGTGGGATGGGATAGGTTAGCATGCTTCAGTTTCCTTTATCTAGCAGCAGCCATTCATTCAAAGAAATTGACAATCTCCAAAACTGTTAAGAGACCCACCTCCTCACTATGTTGGTACCTGCATGATAGGAATAAAGAAGTGTGGGATGGGATAGGTTAGCACGAATTTGGCAAATTCTCTGGCCTGACCACCCTGGCACAGTGTATGGTAAACAACAAAACCAACACAAGGCAGATTTATACTTAAAAGTATTGTTTTTATTTAACTTTAATTTCTGAGGTAAAATACTTTTTTCTTTCGACTTCCATAACAAAATACAGAGCTATCAGATACCCCTGGAAAAAAATATGTATATTATACATATATTTCTATAACATTACATCATATATATAATATATATGCAAAAATTTGAAGACTTTATAGAAAGCAGAACATCTAAAAGGCACTGCACAATGGAGTTAAGATTACTTACATTTTATATACATATACACACTTTAATCTGTGTAAGCAGATAACCTAGTGAAGTCATTTCACATGTGAATGTCTTATTCACAAATCCCTGCATCACAATTTTATAATTCAAAAAATGCCTCAATATTTCAACACAAATTAACTGGTAACTTTTTTTTTTCCCTCAAGAAGAAACTAAAAATGGAACAGTTCTTGAAAGATTGAGTCAAAGTTTTCTTTTAAACAAAATAAAAATGTATGTTCTGTTTACAAAACAAAAAGCACAAACATAATTATGGAATAAATAAAAAACAAGGGACAAACAGCCAACTGACTCTATCTACTTGGTGAGAAGTGATATAATTAAAACTATGTCTCTAATGCTTCTGGAAGTTTCTCGGCCCACAGAGGACTAGGGTGCAATAATCATTAAATTGAGTTTAATGCAGTGCAGCTTGAAAATTAGGGTGAAGGAACTTGGTGAATTGTTTATATTTCACTCCTACCCATTCTTCAGGAAAAAAAGGTGAGCTTAGCAAGCCTGGATGCCCTTAAAGAGGCTGTTTTCTTTTCTAGAGCTAAAAAAGCAAACTGTTTACATGAACCAGTTCTTGATTAATGAAATTTCAATAGATTTATATTTGCAAAGTTTTAAACATTTGGCAGAGCAAAATTTGGAAAAAATGGGGCAGAAAAAATAGGTCTGGTTTTTGTGCCCCTTTTTTCCACTGGCTGTTCAACAGTGATGAGATGCTCACAGAAGAGAAAGTCCTGGCTTTGTACTGGGCTGTTGATGGGTGCTGCCAGGAGCGGGCTGGGGGAAGAAAAACTATCTCCCACACCTTTGACCTAGGAAATATCAATGACCTTCACATTCCCTGGCCCACTTCCTGAGCAAGCCCAAGTTCGGCTCTGTATAAGGACCCTCCCCCAACCCCAGTGTGCAGTGCAAATCAACCAACAATTTACTGGTGGAATGGCAATCAAAGGAAACAGTTAAACACTAAACACTTAACTAAAGTTAAACTAACTTTAATTTCTTAAAGCCAAAAAACATTTTCCACGGAGTTGAACATTTTTAGAGTGTTTTTTTCAAGTGTACAAGCAGTGACTTTTTGTTCAAACAAAAGCAGCATCTAGGAATTAATTCTGGCACTTGGGTTCTAGGGGGTTACAGGTATGCATCATGGATTTTTCTCCCTCTTATTTTAAAGGCCTCATGTTTCTATTCCTGAGTTCATACTGACATCTGCTGGCCCTCCCCTCTAGTGGACAGTGGGTGGTCAGCCAGCCTCCCTGGTTAGATTGGACAATGCCAAGCAGAGATCCTTCCTTCACCTGCTGGGCTTGCTTTCTGATTTAGAGGTAAGTTGAGGTGCAGAGAAAGAAACTGACAAAAACACAACCACCAAAGGCAGCCTGACCAAAGCCTGAGTTGCTAGGGACCACTCTCCCTCCCAGTACCTTTCCCGGGAAAAGATAAGTCACTCATGGAATTTGAATCAAACAAGGAGGAGGACCCTTGCCAAGTAATAACATGATGGACTCAAGTCATCCCAGGCCATTTAACGTCTCCCTTACCTGCTCTAACCTTTCCTGAGCATGTACTCCAGTTTAAAATAGAAAAAAACACCCCCCACCATTAAAAGATGACCCTTGAATGTTACTTTGTACAGAGTTCACTTAGGCTAAGGAGACGTCAGGAATTTCTCCAATTCCTAGACAACATCCCTGTGCCATCCTTTTCCCTCATCAGATATGGATTTATTTCTTCTCTTCCTATTGCTCTGCTGCCTGGTGGATCTGAGCCACAATTAGGTATTTACATACACTATGTAGGTACACGTGTACACACACAGAAGGGTGGCTGCTGTTTCTTTCTCTCTGCCCCTAGTCCAGGCCCCTTTGCTTCACATAAGATCAGTACTTTTCAATTCCTTCAAATTTGTTGGAAGGGAATTTCCCATGAAGAAACCATTCCTCACTGTAAACTCTCATGTGGCAGAGTCAATTTATCTTGAGAATTAGGAAAATCTGGGCAGATGGGTATGGCAAGAATGGCACCACTACAACAGGACAGACACCAACTCTTTCATTCACACCAGGCCTTTTGGCATCTGGTTGCTTTCTGTGTCTTTTTCCCACCTCTTCCTTCAGTCTCAACAAACATCCACTTGTACCCCTAGCTACCTTCTGCATTTCCAGGTATCATCTGCCCTTAACTCCCACAGCCTGCCTTTCTGCTACCCATTCCAATAAATCAAGAGGGAATGACTATCAGCTAGGAATTTAACCATATCTCAACATTCCTGGATTATCTGAAAAGTTGTCCATGCCCTTCTACAGGTTTATGTTGATAGACCCGTATCATCTTAAAGTATGTTTATAGTTAAGGCTTGCCTTAAGAAAATGATAAGAGAACCAGACATAATAGAAAGACATCTTCAACAAGGTTGTCATGCCTCTTAATAAATTTGCTTACAGTCACACTTTGGTTTGGCTTCCCAAACCCATAATGGAAAAGGAAAAATGACGATCTTTTTTGTTTGTTTGTTTTGTTTTTAAAGGCATTGGGTTACTTCCTCCTGCCCTCTTCTTTCTTCCCTGAACAAGAGTTTACAACTCCTCATGGCTTCTTAATAGGTGAAGTAGGTGAAAAGTCCAAGAAACTCACAGCAGGGCTTCCTGTCTCAACCATGTAGCTGAGTGGTGGCTGGCTCCTGTGCCTTCCCAGCCCCACTCTAACTGGCAGTATGTTCATGTTTCCTGAAAACATTTTTTTAAAAAGGAAAAGAAATGCCAAACAACAACCAAAAAGGAAGTAAAAAGGAAAAAGGAAAAAGAGCAACATCTGAACATCCCCCAGCCCCAGTAAGACTGAAATTATCTTATTCCTCCCCTGAAATAATTATAAAGAAACATTTCAGGCAAAATACTTAGTATTAATGGTCTCTCACTATTCAGCCTCCCAAACACGGCCCTTTCCCTTTTATGTATATCTCTCAGAACAAAAGAAACTCGCTAATGGCTTTCCATATATAAATATAACAGAAAAGAAAGAAGTCTGGAACCTGAACTATCATGGGACCAAAAAGTATCATGGTCCTTTAGGAGTTTCCTTGTCAGAAAGTGTTAAGCCTCAACAGGAAATAGAGGATCCTTCTCCTTTTAGTTTAATACCTTCCCTGTGTCCTACTCACCAGGAAAAAAAGTGTGTTCATATCCCACCTAATTTACAACAGAAGATACCCCATCCCATCCCCCAAACATAAAAATACAAGTCTATGCCCCTTGAATGATCAAACCAGTCTAACTACCCCCCTCCCGCCCCCCCCAATCTTGCTACATAAATACATGTATGTATTTGATTATAGTATAAACAGCTCCCAATCCACTTCCAGTTCTAAGCATCAGCAGCTGCTGTTGCCAAGCCCCGGGGTCCTGACCCATTCCAAAGGAATTTGCCATTCTTACTCAGCTCTCGGGCTTTAGGGTCATCATTCCAGCGCCGCTTCAACCGAAGCTTGGGGGGCATCAGGGCATCTTCTTTCTTCTCAGGTGCACTGGGCTCTTTGCCAGGCCTGTCCTCACTATCTTCAGTCACCTCTAGGGGTTCTTCATTAGGGGTGCTAATGGGTACAGAGGGCCAGACAGATGGTGGAGTGGGGCGGGCAAAGATGGTGCCTTTTGTCTTTTCCTCTTCTATGGTCCTGCTTGGCACAGTGCCCTCTTCTTGAGAGTGCTCCTCCTTTTCTTGTGCAGAATGACTGAGGCTCTCAGGATCCTTTTCAGAGGCAGGCTCTACCTTAATTCTCGGGGGCAAAGGAGCCATGTTGGATGCAGTCATAGGCGCTGATTCCTCGCTGCTCTCGACTCTCTCCCGGTTCTTCCGCCCAACTGGCGGGGGCTGCAGCTTGATAGAAAACTGAGCTGATTCCTCAGGATGCATTTGGCACTGTAGTGGTGGAACCATGAGCCCTGGGTAACGCGGAAAAGTCCGGGGACTAAGATGGTAGTTGAACACAGAACAGGCTTGAGAATGAAGGTAGTGTTTCATTTCCTCAGGGTTGAAGGAGAAGCAACTGTTGCTGGTGAAGGGGCTCAGGCCTGGTGATGGGCTATAGGAGAAGATGGTGGGAGTTAGGGAAAGGGCTGGTGAAATAGGGACATTAAGTACACCTCCACGGCCAGGGACTGGAGAGACAGCAAAGGGACTGTGGGGGTCAGGATACATCCCTGGTCTAGTGAACAGAGGAAGCATTATGTCAGGCTTGCGTTTCTGATGGCCAATCCCTCCTCCACCGACAGCATTCCGGGAGGACATGAGATCCACACCCCGGCGCCAATCAGTGGCGGAGCCATCCTCCAGCTCCGAAAGCTCTGCCTTTCTATCGGTGCCATTAGTTGACTCTTGGCCAGAAGCACTTAGGGAGCTAGCAGAGAACCGCCCTGCCTGCACATCACTAGTTGGAGAATGGGTGTCCAGAGGTGGGAAATGGAATCGGGAAGAGGCTGTTGGCACTGGTGGTGCACTCTGAGGAACAACACCTGTGATGGTGAAAGAGACAAAAGGCTGCATTAGAGGTCTGGTCATTCACTACCATTACATTTACTTATGCTAACTAAGCACAAAATGTTTAGTAGCAACAGGAAAAAGACATTCCAACTGGACTAAATCTCCATCTTCCCATTAACTATTGCTCAGCTTCTTAATTTAGTTGCCATCTTTCTCTACCCTCTCACTCACTTTATTGTCTTCACGGTACTCCTTACTATCTGAAGTATCATTTACTTGTTCATCTATATTCTAAACCATAAATTCCATGAGGCAGGGACTTCCTATTGTTCACAGCGGTATTCCCCGCAGTTCAGGGCTTAACAATTAGTAGGTGCTCAATAAATATTAGTTGAATGAATGAATGGGTACAAGAGCCTTCTCCTCTACAACTCTAAATATCGTGTATATATCACCTGTCTCAATCTTCAGCTTTGCAAATAGTTTTTTCTTATTTTCATAATTTTGGCCATATACATAAAGCAAGAAAACCAAACCAAAAAACAAACAAAACTGGAAATAACATGTATGTAAAGCAATGCATTAAAAACCCAAAGACCCTGCACCTCACATATATGGACATGAAGAAGACCATATTTTAATGAAGACAGATTAATAAAAAACGCTATATGATTGTTAAGGTAAATTCGTGTGGGATATCTTTTATTATTTGATATATAATTACTACTTCACAGAGATTCAAATATTTTTCGGTCTCTCCAAATCCATAGTCCTATAACGAATTCTATATAATGATCTCCATTCCCATCCTGCTTTCAAGCATTTAGGAAGCATTGAGAAAGCTGGGAAAAAATCAAGCATTGAGGAAGATGGGAAAAAATACAGGATCTACTATTCCCTCTCTCAAGTTTGCTTGCTAAAATTTGGAGCTCTGAGTGGAAACTAACACTGTGCTAACAAAGTCAACTTCAGAGGCTCACGAATTCTAATTTCCCACAAAGGTCCTTCTGATAAATAAGGCATGTGAAAGGTATGCCATCTGAGGCCTCAGGGACCCTGCAGGTTCCTGGGAGGTGTCAGTGGCTTGTATCATGATGTCAGGAGGGCTCTCTGACTCTGAGGCAGAGATAAGGGAGAAGGAAAAAAGGGAGAAGAAAACACATGAAAAATCAAAATAAATCAAAGTATGGTGATCTAGGAGAGGAAACAAAAAAGGTGCATAGGATACAGCGTGGTCAGGAATTACTCTTAATCAGGTGCCGCCTTCTACTCTTGGTATAATAGTCATACTCCGCTATGACACTGGAGTTGGCTGGTATGTGCAAGACTGTAGCTTTCTAGGTACATGTGACTGAGTAACATTGTGCCAGAACAGCATTTCTTTAACTGATGTTCCACAGAAAACTGTTTTGCAGAACTCTGCCATAAGTATCTCTCCTGCCAGCTTATTAAAGGGGCTAAAATTCTACCCTTTTTGTTTCTTTTAAATTCTGACTTTTTAAGTGCCCATCTATTCAAAAGCAAAAAACCACTTCTGTGTGTTCTGAAAGATGGAATAAGTATAATGTGGATGTGGAAGGGAAGGTCCTGTCTCCTAAGCAATTCAGAAATGCGTGGTTAAATTGTTATTATTTTTTTTTTTTAAAATCTGGAGGATATCCATCTTTACACATGCTAATGTAGACTGTAAATCTCCAAGGAGACATAATGCATACCGTTTTCCAAATGTATTTAGGCGGAGCAAATGAAGGTGAGAGTAGGAGCAATGTTGGGAAGGTAGCGTTCCGGCCCCCTTACCTCTGATTAAATGGAGTAGCCCTACTTTTATATGCTAAGTATGTTGAGATATCAAATCTAAGATTTTGTTTGAGAAAAACTTTGCTGATAAAATATGTCTGAAAACCATGCTTTGGAAGAAGACCACCTCCATGGAGCCATCATGAAATTCATGATGGAAAATAGTAGGGTTGGAACATTTTGGTCAGAATCTTAGTTCTGGCACCTGCTATCTTGTAGCTTAGTGCAAGTAACAAAGTGTGAAGTCTTAGATCCCCTCTGGCAAAATGGAAATAATAAGGTCTTTGCCTAGGTTCAAACCTTGGTCCTATTACTTATTAGTTGTGTGCCACTGATCAACTTACCTGTCTGCCTCAGTTTGCTTACCTGTAAAATAGGTAATAACAGGACCGATCCTAATGTTATGAGGATTAAAAAAGTTAATATTTGTAAAGTCCTAAGAATAGTACCAGTGCATAACAAACTGCACGCTGTTAAATAATTTTTAAATTAGATAATCATTGTTCAAAAATCAAAACGTAAAGGCATATATCATTCAAATATGGACCATATATTACAGAATAATATTGGACCATATATTACATAATAGTATTAGAGCAATGTTAAACTTCCTGGGTGTAGTAATGCTATTGTGGTTATGGAAGAGAATGCCCTTGTTCCTGGGTGATACATGTTGAAGTACAAAGAAATGTCATGATGTCTGCAACTTAATTTCAAAGATTTAAAAAGTATATATAAACAGAAAAAGATAAAGTCAATATGGAAATAATGTTAACCTCAGTGAATCTTGACAAAAGATACAGGGTGTTTGCTGTTTATTACTGTAGACTTGAAGTTTTCCCAAATAAACATAAAAAACTGAGTATGGAGGCTGAGAGGTCTCAATTCCATCCTTGAACTAGTCCATCCTCCTCCTACCTTCTGACGGGATAACTGTCTTTACTATTATCTTCTGTATCTTTCCAATATTTCTTATGCAAATACAAGTAAATATTAAAATATATTAATGTATTTTATAGGATGCTTTTAATGATAAAAATGAGATACTGTATGTAGAAGTACTTTCATCACTATCCACATGTTGATCACTCTACCCTAAACTGTTAACAGCAAGCAGTATTGTGGGGAAGGGAAAAGAGAATATTTACCTTTTTACTCTACCGACTTCTGTATTATTTGGTTATGTTACAAACAGCCTTTATTTTTAAAAACACACAGACCAAAATAGCGCAACTTATCCACCTACCTTGTACACACATCTTTGGCCTCCAAGATCTAAATCCACACAGCTGTACTTTCACATTTTTCACATACATTCCACATTGTATTAATCCTAGTATATCTTATCTCTCTTGCTAAACTTTAAATTCCTTGAAGGAAAGAATTCCCCCACAATCTTTTTTTTGTCTTTAGGGCTTAACACGTTATCTGTTCAACAAATGAATCCCAAGTTAAGAGAGGAATGTATGATCTATTAAATAAGAACTAGATTTCAACAGTTCAATCTTTCAGGAATTGTATCCTGAGAAACTTTTCGACAGATAACTATTCGGCCTACCCTGCTCAGTCTTTGACTTTGCTGTCCTCATCCTTAATTTTATCATTTTTAAAATGTGGATAACAGACATACACTTCCCTGGGCTGAAAGGGTTGAATGAGATAATTTACAAAACCTCTAAGCAAAAATACCTCCATTAAGCACATGTTCGATAAATGTCACGCTCCGTTGTCATCATCAAGTCAACTTTTAACAACATTTGGCCTATCAGGGTTTCTATAAACTAATGACTCTAGTTCTTTGGAGTTATCTGTACTTAGGATGTGAGCAACCAAGTAGTATGCCTAAAAGAAATGTACACTGTTTTGCTTTACCTGTGACTTTTTGACTAGGATCTTGAACTTGCTTAAGGGCCAATGTTGGTTCAATTGCCTACAGGCAGAACGGATGTGCTAGGCCACTATTGTTAGAAAGTTTTCAGAGAGTTTAGATTTCCCTGCCCTGGAGAACCACATTACTCCCAAGAGCTGATGGATGCCCCACTCCAGGTTGTCCAAGTAGCTAGACTTCTGGGTTTCCAATTGACAAAAATGGATCAAAGACAGAACAAGACCAGTGAAGCATTTTGGGGGGGTAGGGTAGAGGAGCATAAACACTGATACATTCTTCAAAATTGCAGGTACATTTATCTACACTTCTAGTTCCTTTAGGCACACAGGGAAGGAGCAAGAGTGAGAAATAGAGGAAACAAAATTCTAGTGGCTAGAACAGGTCTGATTTCCTAACGCCTCTCCCTCAGGCACAAGGAAAGAAAACAGGTTGTAATTAGAGAGATGCATTCCAATACCACTTTTTTCTTTTTTTTTAAATGCATGCCCCAGGGACAGGAGGGAGTGGTTAGAGAAGGAGAGATGGAACTGTAATGATAGCAGAGTCAAGCTAAAACTGCCCTAACTTGTTGTGTGTAGTAATTACATATCTGCAATAGATCTCAGTATTATATTCTCTCAGCCACACCTCCGCTTTAATTTTTCAGGTTTCTCCCAACTTTTCTCTGAGAAGTTGTATTACTGTAGAATCATGATCAGCTTTTTTTTGCCTTAACGCACAAGGCCACAAGGCCACAAAGAGTACTGACGGACTGGTCAGAAAATAGTTTAATACAGTCTATTTTCTTGGGCAGGGGTATGATTTGCATCTAAAAAAACCCCACCACAAAAAAAACACACATGAACAACAACAACAAAACCTTATAAAGACACGGCCTTCTTCATCAGGAGAGAGGCAGGCATAAAGCCTCTCTGAGCAGCTGCGATGGAAAGCTGTAAACTGAACAGCCTAGAGGGGAAGCCCTGCTGCACTTAAAAGGAGAGAAGGTCAAGTAACCCCATAGTCTTGTTCTCTGAGGAGTTGCTGGTGCAGATCAAAGACACTGCTTTACATTGTAAACATGTGAACCTCCATTCTCTGATCAAGGATGCTGTGGTTTTGATGATATTTACTTGATAAGGGAGAGCTTGGTAGTTTCAAAGAAAATCGGAAGTGTTTGTAGAAACAGGTTCCTGTCTATAAAAGAGTCACTGGGCAGGGTGTTAAAACTGAGTCCTGAATTTAAAGATCAACACTAAGCTATGGAACATCATTCTCAAACAGGATAGTGTAATATCTAGGAGATTACAAATAATATACAGAAAAAGAAACCGAACAAATCTATCTTGATACTATGTAGCTTATCACTCCCTTTATGAGCAAGAACACTGAGGCAATCCAAGGGATCACATTACTTTAATGTTTCTAAAATCCCTTTAAATATGTCATATCTTAGACTTGGGTTTTTAAAATTCCTTTCCAACTCAAGATTAATTCCCCATCAAGAGAGTCTGCATCTTACCACTTGACCGAATGTTGATGAATGGGTAGTTGGGCATCACCAGCTTGTTGAAGTTAAATTTATAAGTAAATCTTTTCCCTTTTGTTTTATGAAGGATCCTCTTGTTGTAATAGTATCTGTAAAAACAGAGATGCATGCCAATTTATCTTTTAGCTTTTGATACACTTCTGTAATCACTAAGAGCAACAATTCTTGCTCTAAGTATTACTTACAAACATCACTATCATTCTTTTGTAGCCTGGCACTCAGGTTAGGGCTGGGAGACCTAAGAACTCACTTTTTTTCATTCAATTTGCAACTAAACTCTAGTATTAGGCTAGAGCTTCACAAAGACAACCTTGCTTTAAGATCCTGAACACTTATCCTAGTCCCAATCACCTTTCTTCTCCATCTCTCTACAACATTAATTTTACATTCTGTTTCCTTCCTGTTCTACTATGAGTTACTAACTGCGTAGTCTCTCTTTTCTGTCTTGCCCAGCTGGGGGCAGACAAGTCTCTTGGCAGACCTGATGTGGTTAGTCTGGAGGCACAGACAAAGGAATGCAGAACTGTTTTATGGTGGCAGGTCCAACAATGGCATACCCTAATCTGAAAAATAGCCAACTTGGCCTGCTTCACCTTCAAAGACTCAAAGGGATGTGAAAAGTTCCAGCAAAGTCACTGGACAGATTTTATATTCAGGATCACTAAGAATGAAGAAAGGTAGGGGAACTTCAAAGTACCTGGAACCTTTAGCCTTGCATCTGTTCAGTGGCACAAGTTATAAACTGCTTTCTGGCCCCTTGAGGGCTAAAGGGTAATGAAATTTAAAGACTTACAAAGGGAAAAGAGGACCTGAGGAAATTTATAGTGATCAATTTTTAGACATATCCTATGGACTGACAACTGAGCTCACAGATATAGCTCCTAATAGCTAGGTGAGTACTATTCAGGGAGCCTTCCTCCTGGGTTTGCTTTACCCTTTTCTAGTTTTCTTTTCAGGAAAGCTCAACAAAGAGAAATTCTAATTGAGTCCCAATAGTGAAGTCTAAACTAATCCTTTAGATTATAAATGAGCTCCAACCCATGTTTCACCATACACTCTCGCCCACTACAAAGCAGAATCAGCTGTCTTGTCAGGATCCAGTGCCAGCCACACTGGAATTCCCTCCTACATATAACGAAAGATATGCCTTTTCTCCTGTGCCTGTGCTACTAAGATTCAATACCTTTTCTACTCCTGCTTTAAAGCTACACATTATTCACTGATAGTGTAGTCTCTTATCACCTGATACCCTTCTTATCTAACATTCACCAAACTGCTTAGTCTCCCTCCAATCTGTCAACACCAGTGATTTGGGAATACTTTCCCTTACCTGAGGGCTCGGCTCAGCTTGTCATAATTCATCTGTGGTTTGCATTTCCTGCGGCCCCAGAGGCGGGCCACCTCATCTGGATCCTTGATGACAAACTCTCCGTACTCTCCCTGCTGCCAGGCGATGACATGGCGGAACTCTTCCTTCTGCAGCAACTCCAGGATGAAGTGCCACAGCTGGATCTGCCGGGAGCCTGGGGATGACTCTGTTTTGTAGGCCCAGTCAGGAAACTGATATCCTTTAATGTGAAAAGGGCAAGATGAAGGTAGTCAGGAGCTAGGTACATATGCAGCAGCACCCCCAACTTCACATTCCACTGCTCAGAATCTCTAGAGTGCTTTGCAAACATGCCATAAACACCCCTTCAGTCAGCTGGGGCTAACCACAACAGAGGAGAGGAAAGCACAGAGAAATTACTTATTCTTGTGGCAATCATTAAATCTGATAAAACTGGGCAGCAGCACACTGTCCTAATCTCTTACCCTTTCATACATTACTAAATCTCACACCTACTTTTTATGAGGGCATGAAAGTTCCAAAGGGAACAAACCAGAAAGATAAATTAATGTTTTAGGAAACAGAACAGAAAACTCCTTACCCCCAAGGTTGGAATTGTTGTCTCTAATAAGAAAGAGACTCTAAAGCTTGGGATAAGGGTGTGGTGATCAGACATGTTGAATATACATTCATAGGAAACAAGCTTACAACTGTCCTAGAAGTATCCACCCAGTCAAGAGGCTGTCAGTCATGGTCTGGTATTTGTGAACTGAGCCCAAGTGGAGAGAACAGGAACCACTGAGGGACATTCCAGGTACATCAGAGATAATTAACTTCTGCTCACCTCCTCCTCCTTCTGGCTTTTCCACGATGCTACAGCCTGCTTTCATTTTCGCACTCCTGCTGAGAGACACAAGCCACACAATTACTTTAAGACGCTACTTATTTTCCTCCCAAGATTTCCTGGCACAGCCTTTTCCTAAACTTCCTTTTCCCTGTTTTTCCTTCCTTATGCAATTCTCTTTCTTTCAAACATGTCACCTCCAATTGCTAATCCCCAATTCATCAAATGATGGTCCTCAGGTCATCAGCTTCAAAAGCCATAATTATCTCTCACCTGACTTTAAACCACAAAGTGTAAACACTGTCCTTAATATTTGCTTTCTTCCTCCTGACCAACCCTTCAAATGTAAAAAAAAAAAAAAAAAAGTAAGGGTACAGTGAAACGGATCCAAAAAGGCAGCCAAAACAAGTCAAACAGTTTGTCTTCTATTACTAGACAGGCCCAGATGCCAAGATACACAAGACTGAGTTCACCCAGATGTACCAGTTTAAGGAAGGGTGAAAAAATCCAAGTCCATCTGATTCCAACACACAAATGAACATCTGATTTTGATTTATTTTACTGAATTATGTGAGATGGGAGAAGGAAAACTCCTCCCAGTTAGAAACTGCCTTCTCCCCCTTGAAAAATACTCTTGGATACAGGAAGCAAACACATCATAGGTACAGTCACTCTATACAAGAAACACACACACACTGCCAAAGTTTTTCTGAGAAAAAATTTACATTTTCTCCCATTAACAGGAAGGCAAAAAAAGAAAAGCAGGCATTTCTGAGGACATTCTGGTCAATGAGTGGAAGGAGTCTTGCTATGATCTGGTCATTCCATCCAAATTTACAGCTCCTCAATAAATTTCCAGTTCTTAGCAGCAAGTAGCTTTGTGTCTGTTAATCCTTTAGCAAAAAGGAGGACAGGGTGAAACTGCCAGAGGGAGATGGGGGCAGGAGAGGGCAGATGTCCCCTCACTGTTCTCCAGGGCCTATGATAAGCCCTCAGCACCCACATTAGCAGGAATCTGGAGGGAAGGTAGGTGCCTCAGTGGCCCCAGGGTAGGGTGGAGATAAATTCCGAACCTTGGAAATTTTGTCTAACCTAGGATTCCTTAACAACCTTAAATTTTTTTTCTCACCATACACAATAAGGAGACCAGCAAGTTTCAGTCTATAAAACTACCAGGGGCTGAGGACGATATAAATATCCCAAAGGAAAGAAAACAAACAGACACAGATAAACATGAGATACACAATAGCAAGGCACCAGGGCTGAGGCAGGAGCTTCCTCTCCCATCTCCGTGACAATGGGGGAGGAAAAACTAATTTCCCCACCGTTCCAGGAAACTGCCCTGGTCTCTAACTCCTAGATTACTCTGCCGGATCGTGGGGGCCTTTAACCCGCCACAAGAATGCCCTTCAACCATTACGACTATGGGGCCCAAACCTTGTTGCAACGATGACCTGACCAAGAAGCCCTCTCGACGTCCCTGCTCCCCGATTTTCCCCATAAAGACCCCGCTCCCAGGAGCCCGGAGGCGCCTCTGCATGTTTTTTACAAATTCGCAATGAGAACACAATGTCCAAGTAGGGCCATTCGTCTGAACTCTGCAACCCCCAGCCCCCCTGCCCTTGCTCAAATCGGGACCATTCCCCGAAGAGTGAAGCAACACAGTCTGGCACTGCAAATCTCTTGCAGCAGCTCCCGGTCCCGGCTTCCACAGCCCTCAGAGTCTCCTTTTCACTGATGTCCCGGCCGGGCCTCCCTTGCTCGGTGGCGTCGGGGCTCGGCGCAGCCACCGCACGAACGCTGCCCTGGGTCCCTGTCGTTCCTCAGACACGGGGCCCCCTTCCTCCCCCGCCCTCCGCGCTGGACTGGTACGCAGCCCGGTGAGCGGCCCCGACCCCAGGATGCCGTCTCCTCCCGGGTCCGGGGGGGCCAGCCAGGAGAGGGCCGGCGGCACCGGCGAGGCCCGGACTCACCTCTCCCCGGCACGGTCCGTCTTCGGTCCGGTCTCCTCCGCGGCGTCTCCGGCTCCTCCTCATCCACCCCAGCAGGAAGTGACCTCCTCGGCTGCTTTCGTCACTTCCATCCCCAGCAGAGAGGGCGGGGGAGGAGGCGGCACCCTCCCGCCAGCTCCCAGCCTCGCCTCACCGCACCCAGCCGCGTCTCCCTTTCCTTTCTTTTTTCCGCAGACGCCGACTTCCGCCCGCACTCCGCCCCGGCAGTGCGCGTACGTCACGCTGCGTGGGCACGTTACGCACGCTCGCGGCGGGTGGCCCGGCGTGGCCGCAGGGTCGAGGTCCTTATGACTGGCGGGGTGACGCGGCGCCAGGAGGCGCCGGGCGGCCGTGGAGTTGTGCTTCGGCCCCGTACTGCGAGTCGAGGCGCTGCGCCCGGGTCCCACTTGCCGCGAAAGGGGATCTCACAGACCCCGGAGGAAGGGCCCAGGCACCGGGATAAAGCCCCCCCCCCAGGCCGCTGGGAGGAGGCCCCGTTTCTCAAAAAAGGGCCCTGCGGCCTCCCAGGGAGGAGACAGCCCTCACAATGGGAAGAGAGGGGGCTGCAGAATTCAGACGCAGCTCTCTACCCTGTAAGAAGGGACCCTTGCGTAGACGTGTAAAAGAAGCCGCGAAGCTTTCTCTGAAGCACCTTGCTTTGGCATTTCTTCCCTGTAAAGACCAGGGAGTATGACCGCTTCTCTGCTTGTTCCCATCCCTCTGCATTTTGTCTTAATTTGTCCCGATCTAAGCAGTTTGTAAGTCTTCTACCTAAGTCATTTAAACACATCTCCCCTTTCTTTTTCCTTTACCTTTTGTTTCTGCTCTAGCAATTACCACTATTTTGTCCAAAGCATTTTTTTTCTTCCTTTAAGGCCCAATGATTAAGGATCTCAAGCAGTTCAACTTTATCTCCATCCTCTACTCCCGTAAATTTGAGTGGTGTCCAGGCCTAGTTTCACTGCAGAGGCAGAAGAAAGGGAGGAGTGGGGATCAATACTAGTTAAATGAATTAGAGTAAAGAATAGGTGTTGGGGCGGTGAAGAAGAGAGATGTGGTTGAAGGAAAATGGAAGATCAATTTTGATCAAATGGGTCAGAATGTTGTTTTGTACCATTTCTCTAATAACATCTTTCCATCCTGTGTGTTAAATAGACCGTGGAAATATCACCATTGGTCACCAAAAGTTGGCTCCCAGTTTTGGATGTTCTCCAGCTGTTAGTAAATTAACTACAGTAGTAGGTTGGTACCCTCTGGCCTAAAGTTTCCTTACCTGTTTAAAAAAGAAATGATAATAGTATGGTGACATAAGGTCTTTTCTAGTTAGAAAATCCTAATTTGTAGGTGAAAAAAGTAAGGAGCAACATTTAAGTGCCACGGGATTTCCAGTATCTGCAATTAGTCCATGAGCTCTTTGAATTTATGAACTGTGTATATATATCTTTTGTATCTTCTGCAGGGCACCTAGAATACTGTCTTACATGTAAATAGATGTTTGGCTGAACATTTCTTTAAAATATTGGGTTTAGCTAAATGATGGAAATTGTGTTTACGTCCTTGTGCCTTAAACTAGCTTTGTGACCTTGGTTAAGTTACTTAACCTCTCTGTGTCAGATCCTCGTCTGTATGAACATAATGCTATAGTACCTACATAATACCTATAATATCATGGTTGTATTAGGTGTGTTAATACATGTAGAGTGGTTAGAACAGAGAATGGCACATTGCTAGTATGGCAGATGAATAAAGATTGGCAAAAATAATAATCATAAGAATCATTATTATAAGAATTCTCAAATTCTCTCACCACCCATGCAAATCTTAGTAACTGTGTCAACTCAGAAACTAGGGTGATCGGGAATGAGGAGCTCCTACTAAAAGTCTGAAATTGCTAACCCTGGGCTCATAGCTCAAATGGTCATGATTAGAGCCAGCACTGTCAACTCCAAGGCGCCTGTGTTCTACAAAGGGCTGGGAACCAGAGTATAGGGACTCTTTCTGCATATTTTTACTCACCTCAGACTCTTAGTGGTTCTCTGTGGCTGCTTCTCTGACTGAGGGTGACAAAGGATGACTTGAGTAAACACAATTAACAGAGATAAACAGGTCTCTCTACCTGGCTGGAGTCTGAATTGATATATTGAGAAATGTTTCTATCCCCGCACAACTTAGCAGGGTTTTAACATCAAAAGTCTAAACACTGGCCTGGAACTTAACAGGTGAATTTGGGTTTGATAAAGCAAGCTTGAAATTCTCTAACAATTAATGGGTTCAGATAAATGAGTTGTGCATTGGGAACCTCTCTGTGGTGGTAGAATCTGGGGAGATTGGGATGGCTAGGGACTTCTAGCCCAGAGTACGCAAGGTCCCTTTCCACCGTCTCTTTCACCACACCACTGCTGCCTTCTCCATCTGCTGCAAACAAGCTTTCACAACTTGGAGATTCTTCATGTTCCTGAAATAGGGAGAGCATGAGCTCTCTGAAAGCATGGGGGTGGAAACACTTAAGACACAGCCTAGGAGTGAAGACAGGTTGTAATCTCTCTTGAATTTCTACTTGCTCAAAGCTCTCTTTGTCCACTGACATTGCCCTCCTACCCTCTTTCTACCCAGCTTTATAATTGTTCCATATGTCTAGAATAAGTTTGTTTTAAATCTCTAAATCTCTCACTCTCTATTCTCACCACAGCAAAGCTACTCTACTATTTCTTAAATTAAAAAAGGAGAAAAGAAAGAACTGCTAAAATTTATTTTTCTTCCAAAAAGCCCTTACTGGATTGTGTGTGTGTGTGTGTTTCTTCCCTGGATTGTGTGTGTGTGTGTGTAGGGGTGTGTGTGTTTCTTCCCTGTATTGTGTGTGTGTGTGTGTGTGTTTCTTCCCTGGATTGGGTGTGTGTGTGTGTGTGTTTCTTCCCTGGATTGGGTGTGTGTGTGTATGTGTGTGTGTGTTTCTTCCCTGGATTGGGTGTGTGTGTGTGTGTGTGTTTCTTCCCTGGCTTGTGCTTCTTTATTGCTCCCATTTTCGTTTATGTACTTATATTCTCCACACCCCAAACTTACTATATGATATAAATGCTTTCCTCTCTATTCTTGTAGTAGATTACGCTTCTTATTATGCCATCTGTATGCCACGTACATATTTGTTCTTTTTAGTATGCTTGTCTTGGATTGCAGGTCTTCAGAGGTTAGAGCCACAGGCAGTAGGTCCCCATAGTGCCTAGAGCAGTTTCATTCCATCATTTGAAATGCCTAATGATAATTTCCTTCTCTTCGATCATATGGGCTGATGTTCTGACAAGACTGGCTTCTTTTTCCCTCCCTCAGTCTCCTCTAAGTCTCCCTGAAAAGGCAGGTAGGCTCTTTCTCTCAGTTTGTTTTCTCTGAACTTGAATTCAGAAGACCTGAGTTTCGGTCCCAGTTCTGCGCTTTGCTAACTCTGTTCTCTGACAATCTGCTAACTTCTGAGTTCCAGCCTCCTCATCTCGAAAAGGGGATGCTATTGTTGCCCTTAGTGAGGACAGAGTGTAATAGTAGCTGTGGAGCACATGTAAACTGTGAAACCTTTGCAGAGGCATCTGCTAACTTCTGAGTTCCAGCCTCCTCATCTCGAAAAGGGGATGCTATTGTTGCCCTTAATGAGGACAGAGTGTAATAGTAGCTGTGGAGCACATGTAAACTGTGAAACCTTTGCAGAGGCCAAGGATCATGATTACTCTTGCTACCATACCAGACCTTACATTGTGCCTGGTTTCAAGAATTCAAAATTTACAGTATTTAACACGTAATTTCACAAATTTTGCGTGGATTTAATGTTTCAAACTTGGATAGGAATCTAATGAAAAAAGAATTTTGTCCTGAGAATTAGGGTTCTTGGGTTTCTCATCTAGGCACATTTTATGAGGCCTAGCCTGAGGTGTTACATTTTAATCACCTTGTACCTCAGTTTCCCCATCCATAAAATGACCATGATAAGAATTTCCAGGGAGAAAAATATTATGACATTAGAACATACTTGACATTGATGAAGTCAAAGACTGAAAGACATATATGAAATTGATTTATTTCTGCTCTACGTGACTCAGTTTCCCCTTCAGTAAAATGAAAATAAATTATTGTAAGAGAATAAACTTTGACTAAATATTATTTGCATTTTCCCACGTTGGGCTTGAGTAGCTCATAGGATCTTGTGTTTTGGTTTATTTTTCCCATCAACCCAAAGTTGTTGTGTGGATAGAGGAATTAACATTGGTAATATGATTGGGGATCCCCAGATTAAAGGTTAAATAAGTCCAAAGCAGAAGTAACTTTGCCCAAAGTTACAGCTCAGCCAGAAGGAGCAGACAGCCTGGCTGTTTATTTAGCAGTGGCTTGGGGACTCAAGGACTCTCCCTGATTCCACATCCATCACAGTCCACAAATACCCCTTCCTCTCATTTCCCTTTTTTAGGTCTTAGTTCCCTCCTCTCAAATCAGCACAGTGGAGAGGGTAGTGAGAGATCACGAAGGAGCAGAACGGATGAACGGGATTAACATGAGGAAATGACCACTTAAGCTATTTTGGCTTTTTTTTTTTTTTTTTCCTGGCAGCGCAGGAGAAAGATTCCCCTAACCAAATGCTTGATTGCCAGAACATATATATTTCTGAAAGCTCACTTCTTCCAGGAAGCCTGCTGAAGTTAATTGGTGCAGAGGTCTAGCTTCTCGTGGTCTTAACCTATCTAGGATGTGTTTTCCAAAACTCGGCATTTGTTCCCCACTCTTATAATATCTGAAACCTTGACTGCTTACCACATAGACCTTTCTTGCTTTCTTTTGTACTTATTCACTGTTCATATCCGGCTCTCACTGTATTCTCTTTATGACTGTCTGTATCATTTGTCACCCTAAGAGGGCAGAGACTGTGTCTATCTACTTCTCATTATATAATGGCCAATAAAAAGAATAATCACTGTAATAGCGGCACGGGGATCATAGTCTAACAATGTCAGTAATGATTGTAGTGAACAATGGAGTGAGGCCTCAAATCCAGTTAATTAAAAGACTGTCACCTTAAGAATATTTTAGAAGAGTTTGCTTTAATAATTGCCCATGTATTTATGGATTGTAGAGATGGAAAGAATGTCAGAGGTCATCTCTCCCATACTCTCATCCAATGCTACCAGCTTCTACTTGAATCCTCACAATGATGGGTAGTTCACTATTTTCCTAACACACTAGTGATTGTTTTTTCCTTGTAAAACATATACCTACAAAAGAGTATATGGATCAGTTGAAGAACAATGATAAAACAAAACTCTTAAGTACCTACCACCCAGGCAAATAATAGAAATGACCATACCCCAGAAGTCTTTTTTTTTTGCCTCTTCCCGATTTCATCCAATTTTAATGTTTAGATCACTCTAATTGTAGAAAGTTCTTCCTTATATGGAACCGAAATGTGTTCTGTGGACATGTCTATCCATGACTCCTAGTGCTGGGCGCTGGGGCTATGTGTTGAAATTTAATGTTTCTTCCATGTGACAACCCATCAGCTATTTGAAGACGGGTATTAAGTGAGAATTGTCAGAAGAAACACCCTTAGTTCCTTTCCTCTTCAAATGTGGCTTCCATGACCAAACACAGTCCTCTGCAGACCTGGTCTGACTAGCAAAGTATGCAGTGAAACTGTTCCCTCCTTGATTTGGACACCTTTTTTTTTTCAAAGATGGCCTAGGGTAGGATTGACTGTTCAGAGGCCATAGTACACTGCTGAGTTGATAGTCAAAATCCTTATGGCTTTCATACAGAGACTATTAACCTGAGTCTCTTCTGTTTAGTAGTTTTTAAACATACTTTACATTAAGTACATTAATTCCTGTCAATTTTATTTTGTTGGTTTTGGTCTGTTATTCATTCCAGCCTGTCTACATCATCTTGATTTATTAGAATGTATAATTTATTGATAGACTACTTGGAGCAAGCATGAAAATGACTTATAGAGAATACATTAAGACACCAATGTTAAACTAATCTTAAACACAGCCAAATATTTTCTAAATGGTTCAGAAGTCACTGCAGGGTGACTTCTTGCAGTATCTCATCAATTATTATACCTTTGATCTATGGGATGCGAGTTAGCAGCTTTGCAGGTAATGGGATTCCAAATAGCAGAGTGCTTAGTGCATGAGACTCTGGCAGAGAGTTAAATCCACTGTGGAAAACAGAGAATATCAAAGTAAGCCTAGTCATTATGTTGGCAGCAGGGAGAGAAGAGTGGGAGTTCATGTACAGTAAGTAGTTGGACATCGTAAGGAACTGGGAATCTATCATGTTTTGGCATTAATTCAGAAGGCGGAACTTCTAGAAATGTGTGTTGCCAGGATATTTTCCTCTCAACAATAGATTATTGTTATGGACTTGGCTAATGTTCTTGCAATAATGTCTTAAGACCAGATTTATTGGCACAATTTGAAAAAAATCACCATCATTATAGTAATAGGTGTTGACTTTGCAGCAAAAATCTGGGCTACCAATGCTTTACTCTGAGGAAAGAAGAAAAACTCAGAACTTGTAAGGAAAACACCCCAGCATTCGTCTCCTTCTACTGCTGTTAGTAAAGCACCCGGGGCACAGAGAACAGGCACTGCAGAAGCACAAACACACGCAAGTGCCATCTTGTCCAGCTTCTCCATTATGCAGATGCTGGTTGCAGACCAAGTCCTCTCCTGCCCTTGCACACCCGGGGCACAGAGAACAGGCACTGCAGAAGCACAAACACACGCAAGTGCCATCTTGTCCAACTTCTCCATTATGCAGATGCTGGTTGCAGACCAAGTCCTCTCCTGCCCTTGCACGCCAATCTGATCCAGAATAGTGCTAGTTTCTCTTTGGTTCCTTGTGGAAAATATTTTGCCCTGAGACTGCCCCTGAAGCCCTGAAACACTAATTGAACCTGAACGTTTAATTGAACCTCATTACTTCGACTGTGTCGTGTATGGGTCCCCTGGGTCTGAAATAGGGTGAGAGGAGACTCAACTCTATTACACAGTCTGTCTCATGGTGCCAAAATACACTGCCTCTGGGAACCCAGTTACTTGTGGCAACTTTAATTTTTTGCCTCCTCTGCTCCTCATGTACTCTGTGTAATTCATACCCTACCTGCCCAAGTCCTCTCACCTTGATGCAGAGACAGAAGTAGGAATTAGAAGGAAATCGTGAGAGTCTCTCTAACACTGAGGTGGGGGGAGGTGGCCAAAATTTGGGGAACCATCTCCAAATCAGTCACTCACCCCTGCAACTGATGCTGTTTGTTAGTTAAGTGCTTGGTTCTTCCCTATTCTGTAGAACACTGAAGGTCAGATATGTGGGGTTTTGTGGAGCAAAAGTGACACGTGCTAGAATCCAGCAGTAATTGGATGGATTTGTGTCATGCTTCCTGCAACTCCACAGAACTAAAATCAAGCACAATTTCAAGCAGCTCGCTCTTGTAATTTTTAGTATATCTTCACTTCTCATTTGAAATTGCTCTGAGCATAACCGAGCATTATGGGCCTGTTGGCTAAGTTCATCAGGATCATTGTTTATTAGAATAGAAATGGCCTGGTGATATAAATACCTGATAACCACCTTTGCAAGTACAACAGAACAGAATGGATGCCCAGTTCTGGAAGACATTTTTCTAGAAAACATAACTCCTTAGATCTGTGTAATAATATTTTTAAAAGAATTTTTAATATTTTAATAATTCATTCATCCATTATGAATTTACACATTTCATAAAAATTTATGCAGCAGCTACTATATGCCATTTACTATGCTAGGCTTTGGGGAGACAAAGCTCATGGAGCTTGGTCTCCTTTGATTGTAGTAACAGTTCCATTAACAATATTCCCTACAAATTTTTAAAGGTGTGAACCACAGACTATGCAAGCCAAACATATGAACAGAGTTTAATGTTGTAATCAAATCTAACACAAACAGGTTCATCTAGTTCATTCAATTTTATTTGTTCGTTCTTTCAGCAGATATTGGTTGATCACATACTATGAGCCAGGCACTGTGCTAGTCACTAGGGGTACGTAGATGATTGAAACACTGGTCTCTGCTTCAAAGAGCTGACAGGTGGGAGGTCTTTGAAACCGAGAGGTCTTCAAAGGTGGGAGAGATAGACACATAAGCAGACAACTATGACACAATGTGGGAGCACAGTGTGACAGACAGTTTGGTAACCTACCCAGTAGTTATTCCAAACCCTTTTATGACACAATGTGGGAGCACAGTGTGACAGACAGTTTGGTAACCTACCCAGTAGTTATTCCGAACCCTATCTGGATTCCAGAGCCCTCTTCCCATTATAAAAGCAAAGATGCTTTCATAGCTTCTCTTGTGAAAAGAAAAGGGCAGGTTACCAACTCTTGGTCTGTTAGTCCGCTGAAAAGATTCTGGGAAAGATTTTTTCATCTGAAAAAGGAGATTCTCAGAGGAGAATTCCTATCTCTGAATCTCTTTCTGTTACGGGCTGAATTGTATTCTCCCAAGATTCATATATTTAAGTGCTAACTCCCAGTACCTCAGAATGTGAATGTATTTGGAGATAGGGTCTTCAGAGAGGTAATTAGGTTAAAATGGAGCCCTAATCTAACATGACCAATGTTCTTATAAGAGGAGGACATTTGGGCACACACACACACACAGAGGAAAGACCATGTGAAGACACGGCAAGAAGATGGTCATCTACCAGTCAAGGAGCTCTGACACCTCAGAAGAAACAAACCCCACCAACACTTTGAACTTGGACTTCTAGCCTCCAGAATTGTGAGAAAATAAAACTCCTGTTGTTTAAGCTACTGAGTCTGTGGTACTCTGTTATGGCAGCCTAGCAAGCTAATACACCTTCCCTGAGTTTGAATGTTGAGTTCAGAGCTGCTGCAGCCATCTAGCAGAAGGGCCAAGAAAATGGAAGAGAAGCTGACTTAGAACCCTGACATCAATGAGCTGACCCTGGAACCATCTACTTCCAGACTTTATGTGAAGAGACAATTAGCCTCCATTGTGTCAGCTGCTTTAGGTGTTGGAGTTGTTACTCACAACCACAAGCATCCTAATTGATGCATGCAAGGATAGAGGCGTTGTGGAATTGCAGGGAAACCAAGAAGAGGTGTCTAGGTGACAACTAAGCTTAGGTCTTAAAATATGTGGAGAAATTAATCAAATAAAGGTATGGACAAAGGGCATTTCGGGCAGAGAGGATAATGACAAGAGCAGAAGCCGCCAAACGTGTGGGAGAAACTTTGCAG
>NW_007726144.1:44332-79889 GCF_000696425.1 Galeopterus variegatus | reverse complement strand
GAATGGAGTGAAGGCTCAACTGCTGCTAAGGAGCTGGGGCTTTTTCCCTGTTGGCTTGGTCATAATGATGGAGGATAAATTAAGGGGTCAAAACTGGAGGCAGGATCCCAGTCAGGAATTTTATGAGAGTTCAGGAGAGAGGGGAGGGAACAGAATTAAGGCAGTAAAGTAGATACGGAGAGGAGCAACTGATGCCAGAACATTCTGGAGGCATGCTCGGATGATGTTGCACATCGACATTACTGTGCCGTACAGCAATTGGGTATAAAGGTAAATGACTATAACTTATAATGCAGCTGAGAACAGAAAGCTGAACTTTATCCTGAAAGCCAGACCCTATTTTTATAATTTTTCATAAAAAAATTTAAAATGTATGACCTACTTCCTTCTCTTCTTCAACACAGTTTATTAGACACAAATAACCCTTTCTTGATGACTCATGGTCATCATTATGAAAAAGGGAGGTGTCATGGTGTAGAGGAAAGGGCCCTGTGTTAGACATCATATGATCTGGGTTTATTCCCAGCTCCACCACTTGCTAATCTGTGTGGTCATGGAAAAGTCACTAAGCCTCTCTGTTTGTTTTCTCCTTGGCTGCCTATTTCACAGGTTTGCTGTGGAGATGAATGAGATAATGTGTGTAGACATCATATGATCTGGGTTTATTCCCAGCTCCACCACTTGCTAATCTGTGTGGTCATGGAAAAGTCACTAAGCCTCTCTGTTTTCTCCTTGGCTGCCTATTTCACAGGTTTGCTGTGGAGATGAATGAGATAATGTGTGTGAAAGGGCTTGGTAAAGCATTGGGCATCACGCAATGAGGTATTATAATACTTTTTCTGAAATGAAGAGGCATATGACACAATGCTCATCTACTTTTGAGTCCTATGTCCTTTGTTGTTAGGTTGTTTGCTGTCCCTTTTGTTCTCAAAATGCTTCCCTCTCTAGAAGGACTTTCACCCACACTGCACCTTGCTCTCCAGGAGCCATGGGCTGGGAAGCCAGAGGTCAAACCTCTTAAATATGTTATCTAATGAAACCCAGGAAGTCTCTTCATGCAGGCCTAAGGACCTGGCTTTGGTTCAATCTGTGCCTGCTATTTTTGGTGCTTAAAGGTCTTTTTCACTTCCAGATTTGGTTCTGCATTCCACAGAACTGAGGTTGTCAAAGCTTAACTTCCAGTTAAATGGGGTGTAACTATGGTGCTTTTATACTGCAAAATGAACTCTTCAGTTTTTACTCTTCCTGCTTAGTTAGTTCTCTTTTATCTCTCTGTAACCAGTTTTCTATGATATCATATACAGGTTTATCCTTGCCACCAACCCACACATCATGACATAAATTAAGACAAAAACCTTGACTCTATTCAACAAAGATTTCTTGCATTCCCTCCTTTAAGGATTTTAGGGTTCCTGAGTTTTCTCCTCCCCTCCCCTGCCATGTAAAGGGGTCCTTGACAGCATGTTGAGAGACTTCCAGCCCCCTACATTGCCTGTGGGTGCCTAAGATATGAGGCACAGGGTAGCTCATTTAAATAGTAGTAAATAATTACATGAGATGTCTTGCATATTGCTTAAAGCCTGGACTTTTGAGTTGGACCACTTGAGCTTGGGTGTATTGCATAATCGGGTCTCAATTTCCTTATCTGTAAAATAAGAGTAGTATCTTCTTGCAAGGAGTCAATATAATACTGCATATAAAGCACTTAGCACAGACCCTGGCACAAAGTAAGTGCCCATTAATGGAAGGTGAACATACAGATTTAGAGAAACCTCACCTGGGAGACAGTAAGGCCAAGGTGAGATGGCTCTGGATTCCTTAGGATAAAAGGAGAAGAAAAGAATTGTTAGGACACGGGGAGTAGAGGATCCTCTAAAAGGGTCAGGTTTATGGGTAGAGTGGGTTCTAGACCACAGGCTGGATTTTGAATTATCCAGTTAGGGCAACTCCTGGGATCTGACCAGGCAAAGCTAGGTTTGAGCTGTAGAGAAGGGAGATATCTGGGAGGCTGAGGTGTTTACTACCTTCTTCAGGTGTTTACTACCTCAGCCAAATCTGACTTCAACCTTCATGTCAAGAAATTCTCCCTACTGGATTCATCTCAGGTTCCCCCCTTCCTCTATCACATATCTTTCTTTCTGAGTCCCCATTAGGTTTCCCCAATGTGGTAGATTAAAGAGGGCCATAAACTCTTTGATATGCCTCTCTTGAGCTATGGGATCTATTTCCACCTCTCCTGAATTTTGGCTGGGATTTGATTGCTTTGGCCAATAGAGTACAGCAGACGTGACACTGCACATTTTGGGCCTAGAGTATTTGCAGCTTCTACCTGCTCTTTTGTTACCCTCCACTGACATTTAAGAAGTCCATCCTCCCTACTAGAGACTACATGGAAGGTGAAATGTATCCAGCTGAGTCCAGCCCTTCTCCCATCCCAGGCAGGTACCAGACAAAGGAGCAAAACCATCTTGGACTGCCACCCCAGGTGAGCCACCAGCTGAATGCCACTGGGTAGCTCCAGTCAATGCCATGTGGATCAGAACTGCCCAGCTGAGCCCTGTCCAAATTCCTGACTTACAAAATCATAAACTGGTTCTTGTTTTAGGCAGCTAAATTTTGGGGTGGTTTCTTACACAACAATAGATAACAGAACACAATAAAGACAAGATTAGGTTTATTTACAATATTTTGAGTGGACATAAGGGAACTTCAGAGATAAGGAGGGAAGCTCATGATCTTCATCAAAATATTCTCAGAGATAATTTTGGCATGAGAAATACAGTCAATGACATCACCATTACTGATTAAAGGCCTAAGGTTCAATTGACCTGGAAAAGGCAATTGACTCAAACTCACCTAGCTCCTGCAAGACTGGTTTCTGCCATTCAAGTTATTTCATGTTTAGATGAAAAAATTTAGGAGGGGGTTTATATGAAATATTTTTAGATAAAATATTTGGGAGGGGAGACCCTCCCCTCTCCTCCTTCTGAATATTGGAAGAGGGTGGAAGGGGTCTGGGCTGAAAGAACTGTAAAGAGGACTACAAAACAGTGTTCAGAACTTGACAGTTTCACTTAGGGCCAGTTCTGTTTTCCTTCAATTATATGTGGACAAGAAAAAGCTCCCTTCTGAATATTGGAAGAGGGTGGAAGGGGTCTGGGCTGAAAGAACTGTAAAGAGGACTACAAAACAGTGTTCAGAACGTGACAGTTTCACTTAGGGCCAGTTCTGTTTTCCTTCAATTATATGTGGACAAGAAAAAGCTCTGCCCAAGTTATCTCAGAGGGGCCAGCAATGTACACAGCCAACACTCAATGTAGGCACTGTCTGCAACACTCAGATCTAAAATCAGGAAAACAAAGTCATGGGGAAGTCCCTTGCTCAGGTCACCCACCATGTCAGTGGTGGAGCTGGAATTCAGATGCTGGCTCTCCTGGCTCTTTTTCCAAGGGATTTTTCTACTGCATTATGTTACTTCCTTCACCCATGTTGCTGAAGACAGAGCACATTTAAGTAATGATTATCTTGCAGTTCTCTGGAATCCCCATTCCCAGAAGTTCAGCCTTCTTTTCTGAGTGGTTATCTTCCATCACTCTGTGAAGGTGAGAAGGGGCAGGTGTGTTCCACTATCTTTGACAACGATGGAGAATGAGAATGGAGAAGTGGGCTTGCACACAGCTTTCAGCTGGGAAAGAGGCATTCCTGTGTGGTGGGGAGAATTCCAAAGCGGTCAGGTGTCTGGCCTCAGCCATTTACATTCTAGAAGGGAATATGGTATCTGCAAGGTCTGAGCAGTTGCAATATAATGGTGCTCCAGAATCAAGGAGAGATGGAGTAGAGAGGGCAGTACTTAAAAAAAGGCCTCTTAGAGGAGGTGATAGGAATGAATTGGGAATAAGGGGTGAGAGAGGATATTCTAGAAGCAAATGTTTTGTGCAAAGTTTCAGAAGCAGAGACAAGTAATGTTCATGTTCAAGACATGATAAGAAAACTGCCTGAAATAGAGCACATGCCCTCGCTGAGGAGACAGGAGAGGTATGATTAGGAAAGGGGAGGGAGGGAAAGGGTAATTAACAGTGGAGGGAGGCCTGCACTCTTAGGGTCTATTTCTTTCACTGAATCTCTGGACCTCCAGGTCTCAAGACCAAGCCTCCAGCTCACCCCAGCTTCATCTACAGTCCCACCCCCCACCGCATCTTCTGCCTTAGCAATTTCCTGCCTCACAAGAGCACCCATGACAGCCACCCATGGTTGCATGCTTACTGATGTGCTAGGCACTGTATGAAGTTCTTTACATGCATTTTCTCTTTTGACTTTCCTGGAAACACTAACAGGGAGGCTGCACTTTATAAATGAGGAAACTGTGACACTGTGAGACAGAGCTAGGCTCAGACTGAGAGAGATTTGCCACCTTGCCCCACAAATCCCTCATCGGTCCTCAGTGGTGGAGTCAGGAAGGAGCCCAGGCTGTTGGACACCAGGCTGTGTCTTCACCTTCATCTGTATGGGCTCTGGTGTTGTGGAAAGGATCACTGCATGCAGGACCAGCTATGTAATTTGTGGGGTCCAGGGCAAAATGAAAACATGGGGTCCCTTATTCAAAAATTATTAAGAATTTCAAGATGGCAATAGCAAGCGCGGGTCTGAGTGCAAGACCCTGTATGACTATGTGGATTGCCACCCACGAAGCCAGGCCTAATTGTGTGGGTCACTGCAGAGACATGGGAGGGTCAGATACACTAGGATTAAGTGCTGTCAGCATCCCCTGTGTGCCCTCTCCTTCCTTCTGGTACATGTCTCAGCACCCTCATATAGGGAGGAGGGGGAGGGACGGAAGGCCAAGGAACTGGCACAGCCAGTGAGGAGGGGAGGGTAAAGCTGCCCTTTGGCTGATCTGTCCTCAAAGGACCTCCAGCTTCCAGAAACCTGGGGGGAGCTGCCTTTAGGTAAGGTTTACATTGCACTCAGGATAACATATTATGTAGATATGCATCCATACAATAAGATATGAACATCACTAATAATCCGGGAATTCTTGGCTCTTCAATGTTCTTTAACTCTTTATTTATTTAGTGAGCACTAACTGTATGCTGGCACTCTGCTAAGTGACGAGGGGAGGAGGCAGAATAAGTAAAGGGAAAGTCAAGGTTCTTGTCCTCAAGGAATTTTTGCACTCTGATTGGGGACATAAGATTTCTAAACATTAAATAATTAGAAGACAAAGCCAAGTAATATATAATTACACTGTCAATTAAATATGATCAAGTGCTAAACTACAAGTCACCAATGTTGCTTGCTATGTGCTGTCTGATGGAGGAGAAGCCAGGGTTGGCTGGAATGAATTTGCATGCGGGGCCTTGTGAGAAGGTGGTACTTCGGTTGGGCTTTGAACAGTGAGTAGGAATTGGAAGAGGGGAGGGGGCGATTCTGAGGTGCTGTGTGGAGTGAGTGGGAATCATACCAAAGCAGAAGGGAGAACAAAGCCCGGTGACTGTGTGAGCTGGGAGGTAAGCAGACGGGCAGAAGCGAGGACTCTGGAGTCAGACAGAAGCCTGGCTCTGCAGGGAACTAGCTGACCTTGGGTGTTACTTCACCTTCCTGAGCCTCGATTTCCCTGTAACATAATAGTACTGTATCTGCTATTCAGGGTTGTTCTAAGGATTAAATGCAAGTAAAACAATCAACATAGAGCCAGGCACAGAGCAGTGCTCAATAGGAAAAAAAAAAGTTAGTTGTTATAACAATTATTTGGAAGATAAAGTTTCATGGGTGAGTAGGATCAGATTATGAAACACTGTCTTGTAAGAAACCCTGGCTCCAATCCTTGTTAGTTGGGCTAGCTTGGACAATTTACTTAATTTTTCTTAGCCTCGGTTTCTACATCTGAAAATAGGGATGCTGATGTTACCTATGTTGTGGAGATTTGGGTGCAAGGATTAAGTAACACATATAAAACACTTAGGACAGGGCTTGGTACATAATGAGAGCTAATAAATGTTAGCAATTATTACAACTAATCCTCCCCAGGCCCTGCAAGGGTTTTTATTATTCCCATATTGTTGTTGAGGAAACAAAAGCTCAGAGGTTGAGGAACTTGTCCAAGGCCACCCAGCCAGCCTTTGAAGGGCCAGAGCTTCACTTATTCCATGAAGGAGAAACAGAAACTATATACAGCCTGCCTTCCTCAGCCCCCAAGTAGAAATCCATCACTCTGGTTTCCAAAGCCCTCTGTACTTCTAGGATAACACTTATTGCAGCCCGACTTATGCTGTGATGACTCCCTCGAGGGCAAGGTTAGTGTCTTACTCATCTTTTATGTACCAGCACCTGACATCAGCCAGCCCCTGGAAGGTGCTCAGGAATGTTTGTTGACTTGAAATGAAATGAGGTGATTGGGGTCAGAGCCCTGGCAAAGGCAGGGCTGGATATGAGGCTGTATCTGGGGTGTCAGAAGAAAGAAGCAGAGATAATTCTAAAGTTTCAAGTCTGGGTGAACAGGAGAATGCTGGAACTGCTGGCAGAGTTGGGGAGAAATTGGGAGAAGCAGATGGCTTTGGTTTGGAAGAAAGTGGGGGGAAGGGAGGATGGGAAGGTCAGGTTCAGATAGGTTTCCATGTCGAAATGGGGGCCATTTAATTAGGATCCGTGTTGTCAAAATCCACCCAGCAGTTCCCCCACCCTTCCCTGTGGACTGGCTTGTGATTTGATGCCAAGATCCCTGCCTGGAGTTGCCCCTACTGAGAGAGACCTGAGACACACCCAGGAAACCACAGTGCTTAGAACACATGCACAGTCACCTACCAATGCCCAGCAATGTGAAGAGTGGCCCTGGTGGTGAGGTGAGGAACCTGGAGTGAGTGAGTGAGTGTGTGTGTGTGTGTGTGTGTGTGTGTGTGTGTGTGTGTGTGTGTGGTGGATGCACAAGCTGGGGGGATCAGTCTAGGAGAGCTTCTTGGAGGAGGAGGAGAAGGAGGAGGCTCGGCTTTGATCAGGAGGGGAACAGTTAGCTGCAAAGGAGGGGAAAGGGATGGTGTGGGGGCTTGCTCACTACAGGGAAGATGAGGCTTCCTGCCCCTGGCTGGGATTCTGGGCATGGTCCCCTAATCCATCAGTGGGAGTGCTGGAGGAATTGCCGATCACAGCTGCTGTGAGGGGCCCGGAATGAGATCTCCAGGGAAACAAGGACGAGAATAACCATTCTAATGCCCAGGACCATTCCGTAGCTCAGCTGCCTTCTCTCCCTGCGGGGGCTTTGCTTTCTGCCATGTGGACACCCCTCACTCCCACCCCCTCATTCCTCCATTCCCCTCCTTTCCACACCAGCAGGCAGTGGGGAGGAGAGGCCCACTACCTCCCAGTGCGAGGGGAGAGTGGGCCTGGCCACCTGTCTCCTCCCTCACCTCAGCCCATCACGATCCCTCCCTCCCAGGCTGGCAGGGCCCCCACTCTGCTCCTGACAAACGAATCAGCCTCCCTCCGTGCCTCCCACCCCATCTCTCTCCCTCCATTCTCCCACAGCCCTCCCTCTCCCCGCTGAGCTTGCTGGTAGTGCTAAAACCCTGATACTCAGAAAGAAGTGAAGGGATGAATGCGGCCACCTCTCCCTCCCTCTTGGGCTTCTGGCTCCCCTGCCCCGTTCCTTGCTATCTCCCCGACCCCACTCCTCCCCTCCCAGTCTCTCCTCCTTAGTGTGCCCCAGCCCCAGTCCTTCCCCTGAGTGCCCCTCAGCCCTGCCCTCTGCCTCCCCATTTCCCCCTTCAGGTGGGCACAGCAGTGAGCCTTGCCCTGGCCTGGGCAGGCTGTGAGTCCCTGGGGGCAGGGCAGTTCAGCTTCTGGGATTTCCCCAGCCTACAGCCAGCAGGAAGTCTGGCTTGGAGAGGGGAAACCTTATTCTTGGCCTCTGTCCAGCTGCTAAGCAAGACCAAAGTTCAGGGGAGGAGCCTGTTTCCCTGGTCAGCTGGGGACTCCCACTGACCTTTACTCATCAGGATTTGGGGGGTTAGGTCTCTGAGCCTGGAGAGCAAGGTCAGGAGTCAGGGAAGTGAGAGGGAGTAGGGCGGGTGCTGGAGGGTAGGGGATGAGAGAGACACTATGCTGATCCTACTGTCTACATCACGCAGTCTTGGCTTTTCCTGTCCCTAACCCTGCTGAGCGGTGGGGTGTTGGCTCTCTGGAGTGTGTCTCCTCTCCTGAGCTGGTATGTGTGCCAGGCGGGTGTGGCCTGGGCACACAGGGTGTTTGCATCCTCAGGGTTGATAAGGGGACAGCAGCAGCAGCACCCTCCCAGCCCTCCTGGGATCCCCAATTGCAGCCCTAGAAAAGAGCGGGTCCCCATGTGATCTCATCCTGAGCAATCCAGGGGCAGGAAAGGAGGGTATCTGGAAGCTGGTCCTTTTCTCAGGTGCCTCAGTTTCCCCTTTCCTGGGGCTGTGAAAGAGATAAGCACTGTGAATGGGATTACAGGGGACCGCCCACAGTCAATATGGCTCCTCTCTCTCCTCTGAATCTCTCCTCTGCCCTTACCTCCTGGCTGCCCTGTTCCCTGGCTCCAAATGAGCCCCTGGGGCCCCCTCAGCAGCAAACACAACAGGGAAAGAGCAAGAGCCAGCCCCGATGGGACCGGGCAGACAACACTGGTGACTTGCACATTCTACGTTCTGCCCCGCCCCGCCCCTTACGTGTCCTTTCCCCCTCCCCCTTCCTCTTCTGCTCCTCAAGACCCAGGCTGGGGCCCTTTTCCAGGGCTCATCTTGGGGGCTGGGCTGTCCAACTCCATACTTTGGGACAGAGAGAAGAGAGAGAAACTGAAGCAAAAAGGGCAGGCATGGGTGGCAAGGAAACACTAGGTGGGCTGGATTGAAGGTCAGGGTGGGGTGGGGGCAGCAGTCCAGAGACAAGAATAGGGAGTTTCTGGGGATGGAGAAGCTGTGCGAGGGACCAGCGCCCCCTGGCGGGAAGTGCTGCAGCGGCAGCCACTGGGAACTAGGTCTCCCAGGCATTGAGGCCACGTGAGCCGTCTTTACACTGGGAGTTGGTGGAGTCCAGAGGGAGAAGAGCACAGCCCTGCACATAGCCCGGGCAAAGTACTCTCCAGCAAGAGTTGGGTTCGAGACAGACTGTCAGGAACCCAGCTCTATTGCAGTGCCCCTGAGGGAAGTCTCTCCTACCTGTCCATTTTGTTTTCTCATCTGTCCAGGGAGTGGTGGTTTATCACGCTGTATCTGAGGTCCCTTCTGGCTGTGGCTTCTCGAGGTTCTAGGTCAGGCTAGACGTGATCTGATTTCCATTTCTTCTTTCATTCCAGAAACTCCTTCCCTCCTGCCTGCACTCACATCTGCTCCAGCCACATCGGCCTCCTGTTCCTGGAACACACCAGGCATGTTGGTCTGAGAGCCATTACATGGGCTGTTACCTCTGCCTGGAAAGCTATTCTGCAGATGTCTGCTTGGCCACTCACTCACTTCCTTCCAGTCTTTTCTCAGGTCTCCTTTTGGATGGAGCCTGTTTGACCACCTGATGTAAAACTGAACCCCTCCATCCCCACCCCCAGGCCTTGATCCTCCCCACCCTGCTCCTTTCCAGAGCCCTTGTGCCCTTCTAAAATACGATGCTATTTCCTTATTATTATGATTGCTGTGAGTGCCCTTCTCCTTCTAATGAATGACAAGAGCAGGGGGTTTTGTGGCTTTTTTTAATGGATGTATCCTAAGCACCTAGGACAGGGGCCGGCACATACTGGGAGTCCATTCACTATTGGTGGAAGGAATGAGTGTACCATTGACAAGGGTCTGGCTTGGGGGCAGACAAGTCCACCCTAAGAGCTTATATTTAGTGTGTGGATGTGGTTGTGCTATTGTGACAAAAATAGGGTTTCATTGAAAGTGTCCACACTGCTGATGAGTTGTCATAGGTGGGAGAGCAAGAAGAAGGCAAGAGCTCACAGGGGAGAGTAGAAAATAACTGGGCTCCTGTCACTCACTGTATCAACAAACTGGCACCCAATTTATCCACATCAGAAATTCCCTGCATGATCCAGAGAACATCAACTCTGAGAGATGCTTTTCGAAAAAGGAGGGGAAGGGGAAGTTAAGATAAATTTGGGAAATGCTAAAGACCAGATCCCTTCTGAAATATTCATAGCCCCTACTCCAGTAGGAATATCAGTTTAAATTCTTTAATCTGACATTTCACAACATATACAACCACAGGATTCCACATTCCTTCCTTCTTTTTTTCAGTAAAAGCCTTTCTGAGCTGCTGCTAATTGGTGCTCTGAATCACCACATACTTCTGGAAATGCGACTTACACGATAAAGCTTGACTCCTGAGCACAGCATTCAAGGCCTTCGTGGTCTCTTCCAATCTGCCCAGACTAATCTCAAACATACCCCAAGTTTCCCATCCTGTGCAGTTCCTATATGCTCAGGGTCTTTTCATCCCCCATCCCCCCGCCACAGTCAATCCTCCAAACCTTCTTCCTGCCCCAGCTCAAGTACCCCTTTCCCCACGTGTACTGCCCCAGGTCATACAGTCCCCATGTGCATTGTCTATACCTGTCACTGGCTTTTCCATCCCGCCCTGTCTGTGTTTGCTGCCTCCTGGACCTGCACCCTCAGGCAGGTGAGAAGGCAGCTCATCTGCCTCCCCAGCCCTGCCCCGCGAGCTGCTTCAGTGATGCAAGGTGAATGGAACCAAGCAGAAAGGACTGGCATGGCTCTGTGGCTGCAGAGAGGGATGGACACCAGCTTGTCCAATCACACTTTCCAGAAGAAGAGGGACCTGGCTGCTCCCTCCTGTTACCCCACCCCCCTTGGATCCTTCTCTCCCTTCAAAAAGCTGAGTAGGCACCATCCTTAATGTTACTGGATTTCCCCAGTGGAAAATATTCAAAGATGTGTATAGATAATTCACAAAGTAGAAAATAGAACCAGCCAACAGATATTTGGGAACCTGTTCTAACTTATTAGTAGTCATAGAAATGCAAATTAAACAATGAGATACAATATTGTCTATAATGTGTATCGAGAACTGTAAAAATACTCATACTATGTGCCTCAGTTACCACATCTGAGAATAAATCCTAAGGAAGAAAACAAAAATGTTGAAAGTGCTTATGCTCAAAAGTTATCCACAGTATTTTTAAAGACCTTTTTAATTGTGAAAAATAACACACAGAAAAGTATTTAAAAGTAAATGTACAGCTTAATGGTTTATTATAGAGCAAAAATAATGTAAGCACTGCCATGTCACGAGATGGAACGCCACCAGCACCCCAGGACTCTCTGTGTGTCTTTTGTAAATCACAAGGCCTGCCTCCCTCTCTCCACCCTGAGGTTACCACTCCTTGTTTTCTTTTTTCTTTTTAAGTTTATTTATTTATTTATTAATATTATTTTTTTACATTCTAAGATGTTGTGGAGCAGTTGGGGGCGAGGGGGACAGGGAAAGGGGAAGGAAATAGGGTGTGAGAAGGAGGAAGGAGGGGGGCATGGTTGAGGCCTTGGCACCCCCGTCATCGTGCAGGGGAGACCAGGGGGCTTCCAGTGGTGGCCAGGTCATGGCTGGGCTGGGTGCAGATGTCAGGGGGGTGTGGCTGAAGACCACTCCTTGTTTTTTTCCAGAGCTTGGCCTCCTCAGTTCATATGCATCCATGAACAGGTTTAGCTTTGCCTGTGTTTGAGAGTAACACAAGTTGTATCAGTCAAGGTTCCAGAGAGACAGAACCAATAAGATACATACATAAACATATGAGAGGAGATTTATTAGGGGAATTGGCTCATGTGATTATGAAGGCTGAGAAGTCCCATGATAGGCCATCTGCAATTTGGGTGCTGGTACTGAAGCCTCCAGACCTGGTCAGGGAAGCCGATGGTGTGATTCTCAGTCCGAGGACAAAAGCCTGAGAGCCAGAGGTACTGCTGGTATAAGTCCTGGAACCTGAAGTCTGAAGAGTCTCAAGTTCTGATGTCCATGGACAGGAGAAAAGAGTGCATCCCAACTCTAGCAGATAGAGATTTGCCTTTTCCTCTGTTTTTGTTCTCTCCAGGCCCCCAGTGGTTTGGATGGTGCCCGACCGTGTTGAGGGCAGGTCTTTCCCACCCAGTCCACTCAGGCTTACATTCTAATATCTTCTAGAAACACCCTCTCAGACATACTTAAAAATTATGCTTTACCAATTTTCTAGGTATTTCTTAATCTAGCCAAGTTGACTGCTAAAATTTACCATCCCAGGACTGTCATCACAGCTGGTGTTCTTTTGTCTCTGGCTTCTCTCACTCAACATCACAGGAGGCTTTTCCAGCTGTCCTGGAGTGCAGGTGCATTTCTGTAGACCAGGTAGTTAGGGGTAGAATCGCTGAGTCATAGGGACTACGTGAGATGCGGTGTATCAGCCCCTAGCACAGTGCCCAGCACGTGGTGGGCAGTTAATACAGGTTTCATTCTTTCCCTTTCCTCTGTGGAGACAGGCCCAGCTCCATTGCTGGAGCAGGAGTCCCCCTGTCCCCATGCCCAGCACCAATCTGCTCCCTTCCTGTTCCCACCACTTTTTGCCACCAACCTGGAATTCAGATTCTCTACCCCCACGGCCACCAAGGACAGAGCTTACCCTCAGCGTTTTATCTTCTTTCTTGTCCATGCAGTTCACCTGCCCCTGCGAAGATTCCTTAGGATTTTCTTCCAGGAACAAGAAAAGCCAACCGAGGCTGAGCCCACTGCCCTGTCTCCCACTCCTCATTCTTCACTAAGGCCCTTTGTTGGAAAGACAGTGGCTACCTCAAATTTCAGTAGGTAGATATTTAATTTGAATTGGAATGTTAAATCTGTGTTTAATCTGTATTTCAGAAGAAGATTAATACTGAAGCTTTTCTAGACATTTTTTTCAAAGAAGTTGAGGCAAGAGAATGAAATCTGGAAAGTGGAGCCCAGGTAAGGTGTGTAGGGCTGGCAGGTGTGGGGGGTGGGGAGGGGCAAGCTGCCTGGCTTGGGCAGGGGCAATGGTGGGCAGGGCAGGGCCTGGAGAAACAGCCTGGGTCCCTTTTCCTCCCCCTCCCCCTTTTATGCTCTGTCCTTTAAAAATTCACTTCCTGTCTTCAAGGCTTAGTTTCAGTGTCTTGCACCATTTTGCAAGGTGGGTCTTTTTGTGATTGCCACCTTTGTGTCCCAGGCTACAGGAAGATTTCCTGAATATTCATATGGGTTAAGGAATGGGCTTTATTGGGGAAGCTAACCAAGAGAGGTTGGCAAGAAGGGAAGAGGAATGTGATCAGTCCTGTCATCATGTCATCAGAAGGCAGGGCCTGGCCTCAGAGACTTGCTGGACACACAGAGAGCAGGTTTTATTCCAAAGAAGGGACTTTGCTCCCAGGTAATTCTTCCTTCTTACAAAATAAGGAGTGAGAACAGCCTGGACAGTGAGGGGACAGGCCGATCACCGACGCCAGGAATCTGGGTTGGGTGCCAGTAATTTATAAGGTGTCTGGGAGAGCCAGCTGCCCAGCACCAGGCACCTGGGGACCTGTGGGCATTTGTAAGTCTGCTGGACTGAGTCTGGGTTGGGTGCCAGTAATTTATAAGGTGTCTGGGATAGCCAGCTGCCCAGCACCAGGCACCTGGGGACCTGTGGGCATTTGTAAGTCTGCTGGACTGAGAAATAGAGCTAATGATCTATGGGAAGTTGTCTGTGGGGTGCAGACTCTCTTGGAAGGAGGAGGAACCCCCAATACCAGTTGGTGTGTGTCCAGGGAACCCAGATTGAGCTCCAGGGCCATTTGTGTCCAGTTCTGCTCCTGGCTTCCTAGGAGGCTGAGAGATGGTTGAGCACGTTCACTGAATCCATGGATAAAGTCTGTGTGCTCAGAGTGAGAGAAATGCCAGGGACCATAGTTTGCAGTCCCTGTCCCCAGTCCTGAGCCTGCACCAGGTCCTCAGTCTTGACATGTAGGGGCAGGTGTCAAAGCAGGTGCTGACAAGGTTAGGTCAGGGGTGATGTGAGTAGCCTTCTCTGAAAGGCTCAGGCTGAGCAGAAATTGGGACCTCTGGGACCTGGGTAGTTGGAAGGCCAAGGAGGAGAGTTCCAAGCAGGCAGCTCTGTGCACACACTGGCATCTGGAATACATTCTGGGAGAAAAGTTAACTCTGAGCATCAAGGCCTTTATCTGCAGTGATGCCTTGTCAGAGGAATTCTCTGCTTGTCTGAGGTGCTGTCACCCTCTTGTGAAATTAGTCTCCCGAGGAGAATTGTTTCAGTTCCACAGCCTTTCACCCCCAAACCTTTTGGAAACTAAATCATCCCCAGATCCTGCAAACGTTTATTTGGCACCCGCCACCTGAAGGGCCTGTGGGAGGCCTGAGGACACAGAGTTGAGAAGGCGATCCTTGGCCTCACGGGCTCCATTTCTTGCGGAAACCATGGAACCTGCACCCTTGCTTTAAACCTTTGACGGGAAGGTGAATCTTGTACCCTTCTGCATTTTCATCAGGCTGATCTGGCCTGTGACACTGGGCTTCTGTCCCCATCTCTGGACCCAGTGGACTGCACTCCTGGCCTTCACCCCAGGTTGTGGCTGGGCCTCCCAGCATGGCAGGCTCTTCTCTCCTCTCCACACTCCTTGTTGCTAGCTGTGTCTTGCTCTGAGTGCATGTTTTACCAGGAACCTGCTCCTGCTTGATTTTGCTCCCACCCTTGCCACCAGGCTCCTGCTGTCACACTCTACCTTTTCAGGGCCTGGGCATGTACCCCCCACCTCAACCCCCCCAATCCACATTGGCGCATCTGGACAACGAATCGTACAGCTGGAAGGGGGTGGTGGAGGGAGTCAGTTCTCCCTTCCCCAGTCCTACTTGCTTCCATCCCCTATGCTGGGACCCTTAACTTTGCATGACTCCTCTGCAGCTCTGTGAAGAGGGACCCTCGGACAACTTAGGCAGGCAATGGGCTCATTTACTTCCCCTCTATCTACCCCTCAGACTGTCATGCTATTGGTTTTTATGCATGAGAAGCTCATTTTTGCTCTTTTACTTTCCTAATTAATTTCAAGACTATTGCCTTGTCCAGCCACAACATTCTTCAGGACACTTATGTGCAGACTCAGGAGCATCCAGCCCTTAACACCTTGGCTCAGTCTTCTCCAGGTTACATCTGCCTTAGCCTCCTCAGGAGCAGAGACCTGGGCCTTGAGACCCGATCTGCTTCTCTTGCCATTTCTGCAGCCCTCTTCTCTCCTGGAGGCCTGTGGGCTCCACCTGCCCTCTTCAGGTCATCCTGCCCTCCTCCTCCAAGATGACTTCCTGCTTTATTTCAGTTATCCTCTGGGCTGCTCTTGTCTCCTGAGGGGAGAAGATCTGAAATGATTTCTGCTTCTACTTCCGGACTAGACCAGGGCTTCTTGAAGGTAATGACTTTGCTTCTTTGTACCCCAGCGGTGCTGGCACACAGCAGGCGCTCCTTATAGGTTCCTCCAAGGGTGACCTGGTGGAAAGCCTCCTTTTCCTGGTGGAAATCCCTAGCGGCATTCGCTCTTCAGCCGCCAGGTGGCGATAGTGCCTAGGTGCTGACAGTAGGCGGGGCTGGAGGTGGTCAGGGGTTGCAGATGGTGCTGTGGAGGTCGTGGAGTCTCTTCCTTTCTCTCCCAGAGTGACCACAGCGGGAGATAGGAGCGGATAGAGCCAGAGAAACTGGGAGGAGGTGGCAGGTCGATAGCTGTGGCGGCAGTTCAGATGTAAACATGCGGCCCCGGATCCAGCGGTTGGGCTCCAAGCCCCCGGGGGACGTGAGGCCAGGTGGGGAGTCAGGGTGGCTTCACGACGCAGGACAGGTCAGGCTCGGGATTCGCGTGGGGCTCCTGAGGTCCGCGACTCCGATTGGGCTGGGTGAGAATTATTTTGGCTGGGAGTGGGTGGTTACCACTGCGGAATGGGCGACCCTTGAGTGTCTTGCTTCTCAGATCCGAAGTCTACATCCTGATAAGAGACTTCTGAGATGCAACAGCCTCGGAGAGAGGGGGGGAGCCTCTGCCCCTGCCCTGGGGACAGACTCCGAGAAGCGGAGGCAGATTGTTAAATGTGAAGGAGGGGGAGATGGGAGACAGGTGTTTTTCTGGGGCTGGGGGCTCATTCAGTCGGGATATTCCCAGCTCTGGAGAGGATTTTAGGTCCCTGGAAGTAGAACCTGCTTTAAAAGACTGAGAAGAAAGGCGCCCAAGTCAACAGCCAACCCAGCTCCCCCCGTTACGTCTCTGTCACCCTTCCCACCCTCACTTCCTTGATCCCTCTGAGCTGGTTTTCTTTACTGTGCAGTGGGAAGGACATCTCTGCCTGTCAGGTCACTGTGGAGACAGCCTGAAATGATGGGCGGGCAGTGCTTTGGAATCTGGAGGGCACTTGCTGCCTGGTTCTCATCTCGACTCACAGCTGGGTACCTGTCTTCTGGGCTTGGAAGCCTGGCTCCCCCTCCCTGCCATGTGACGTTGGGCAAGTCATCTAATCTCTCTGTACCTCCAATTTCTCATTACCCAATGAGGATATTAATGGGACAGGCATCATGAAGCCGTTGTAAGGATTAGATGAAATAATGCATGACTCAGTGCCTAGCAGAAATACTCAACAAATAATACCCATCTGAAAAATAATCTAACATTTATTAGTTTAATTTAAAAAGCAATTAGTGACATACAAAAAAAAAAAAAACAAATTATACCTCTCCTGCAGATGATTCCTGTTGACAACAATCATGTAGTATACATATGATTAAAAATTCAAGCGAACATTTACAAAAAAGAAAATCAGTATCCTTTCCTCTTTAGCGCTTCTCATAGAGGGTAACCTCTCTTATTTTCTTTCAATTGATAATAGCTACTGCATTTTATCAAATCTACATTTCTGTGAATTTTTAGATACATTAATATTTTGTGTACCACTGTGTAAAAAGACATATCCCAGTTTCAGAAATGTTAAATGTTAAGAAAATGTGAGCCTGAAAGTTCTTGACCAGCAGCCACTCTCACCCCACTTCTCTGAACCCCGTTCAGTAGCCCACAGACCACATTCTCCTCGAATCCTGCGTCTGACTTTCCTCTCTCAGTGGCTCAGTTTAAGCTGCTTCCTCCCCCTGAGTGGCTTTTCTCTCTTTTCCCCTAATTCAGCTTGTTGAAATCCTGCTCCTGGTTTAAGAACTGACTCAAGTCTTCACTTGCCAGTGAGGTTTTCCAGACTCTTTCTTTGATCCACCCTGTTCCTGTGGTTAATGGTTAACAGTCTCCTGAAGAGTGCTGTGCTCTCTCTTCAGGAAGATAATATCTGTGATGGGAGGGCTCAGGTCCCCCTCACCCGTTACCCTTGTGAAGTCTTAGTCCATATTCAATCAGTACTGACTGAGCTGGAAGTGAATTGATGGGATCCTCCCTGGCCTCGTTAGAGTCTTGATACCTCTACTTTGCATCACAGACCCTTCTGAGAATTGATAAGAGCTAGGAACACCTTCCTAGAAAAATGCATACACCTAGCAAAGGAATAGAAGAAAGAAACAATCTGAAAATGAGAAAGTTCTCCTAGAAATGGAGATGAGAACTGAAAGCAGGAATAAAAAATTACTGAAAGGCAAATCTCGGGCTGATGATCCATGTCAACATCAACAGTGAAAAGTCATGTTGATAGTATGTACCTGTGATATGATGTGATGGAAATGGCACTTTACCTCTGTGGTCTTTTAAGAACCCATATCCCCAGTCTATTCACAAGAGAAAGATCAGACAAATCCCAATTGAGGGGCATTCAGAAAATAACCTGACCAGTACTCTTCATAACTGTCATCAAAAACAAGGAAAGTCTGAGTAACTGTCACAGCTAAGGGAGCCTAAAGAGACATGATGACTAAATGTAGTGTGGAATACATTTAGATGGAATACTAGAATACTGGAACAGAAAAATGACATTAGATAAAACACTAAGGGCATCTGAATAAAGCATGGACTTTAGTTATTAGCAATGTATCAGTATTGGTTTATTAATTATAATAAATAAATATAATTAATACATGTCCTTAATAAGAGCACATCCTTAACCTGACCGCCACGGGCCACCTGATATGAGCAGAAGCTACCACCATATTACAAATGTAGGTGCAATCCAGAGAGGTTCATTCTAATGAAGTGTATAGAGTAGATTTACCAATTTAGTGGCTGAAATTTTGTAATTAGGATGCCTCAAATATAAAAAGAATCGTTGAAAAATCAAGCCATTTTCAACCTGCTCATAAATCCTATTAATTTAGATCCTCCTCAGTTGGAACATTTCTTTGTACTAAGAAACTTTGGGGGAAGTACTTTTGGGGTATATGAGAACTCTATTAGCTTCACAATTTTTCTGTAAATCTAAAACTCCTAGTGAATAAAATCTATTTTAAAATAATTAATTGTGGGTTTAAAAGATAAATTTGAAAAATGCTTCCACAAAATGAATGAAAAAGAAAAAGGAGCTGATCCAGAGGCCTGTGGGTGGACATTGGTTTTCATGCCCTTTGGCTCATCCTAGCTGGGGACGGGCAGTGCTGACAGGAGCTGTTCTGTGGAGTGCACCTGCTCAGTGCCCTCAGGGGTATTTAGCTTGGGTGGGGTTTAGGCCAAACTGGGGGAGACCTGTGCAGAGAGAAGACAACTTCCTTCATGTCCCCTTCCAATGCCCTTACCTCTGCTCCTCCCACAGAGCCAGCATTTCCTACCATGCTATTTGCAATAAGCAGCACCCCTCAATATACTGATTGAAGAGATTTAGGTTGTAAAAATATTTGCCATGCCTGGATCAGGGGAAGCCCCAGTAGATCACAGGTATCAGAGATATGAAGGGGGCCAGGGCCTTATTCAGGCCCAAAGTGGTTCTATTCACAGAGTGTCAGATACCTTTGAAATGGTTCCACAAGGTGGCCTCCTGGGCTTTTTGTTTCAGACTTTTTTTTCTTTTGTTCTTCAGGGATGTGGGAATATTACATGTGTGAATAGGTATGTGGGGGGGGGGTACCAATTATCATCATCTCTATGACCTTGGGAAGTTACAGTTGAAACAGACCTTCCGGAAGGCATAATTATATGCCCCCACAAGGCCATGGATACATCCAACCACATGGGCAAAACCAGCCGACTGGTCTGGGTTCAGCATTGGGGGACTTCAAGGTCTGCTAGATGGAGGCCTCTGATGTTGTCCAGATTTCACGTGAGCCACCAATTGCTTCAGGCTCCTTGAAAATAGAATGGTGGGTGATCATGTCTTCCAAGTCATTAGAACTGAGGCTCCTTTCTTTGGCATGATGCCAGCAGGCAGTGGCCTGGAGAAGATGACCAGAAAACTGGTTAGCGTCATTGATACCCCCTTGGCAACAACTCCTCAAATGCTGTAAAATATAATCTGGAAGAATTGTGTTCCGGAAACTAAACGGGCAGTAGGCACAGTTGGAGCTGGACTCTAGTTCCCACAGTGAGAAGGCAGGGCTGGCATCACAGGCACTTAGCTGCAGCATAGGGATGTTCCTCAGGGAGGAGATGCCATAGGCCTAGTCTTTTTTCGAGACAGAAAATGCCAAAAAGGACTCTTGCCACCTCTTTGCCGTGCTGTAGAACCCGTCCTCCATCATGACTGTGGGAGGGGTTAGGTCATGTGGGCAGAGCCTCATGAATGGGATTAGAGTCCTTAGAAAATAGGCTCCAGAGAGCTAGCTTGCCCCTTCCCCATTTCCTTATTTAAAGTCTCTTTCCCCTCTCAACTGCACATCCCATGTGGGCAGGAGCACATGTGTTGGGTTTATCTCTGTGTCCTGAGCACCCAGCACTGGGCCTGGCACACAGGATGTGCTCATAAATATCTACTGAATACATGTTGAGTGAGCCTCTGTGAACAAGGGCTTGGGACAGAGCCCAGTCAGTTTTCAATTCTACTTTTGTGGAGTCAGAAGTGGGTACATAGTTTTATTCGGGAACAAGTGTTCGTGAGTGAGAGAGGGGAAAAGACTCACACACAGATCTCGCAGGCCTTTGTGGAAATGGTGATGGGACACGCCTGAATATTTTTCATGGGCCTTTGGGACAAAAAGGAACATGAGCTCAAGAGTGGTAGCACTTAAAAAAAAGAAAGAAAAAAACCTTTATATTTTAGAACAGTTTTAGAATTACATTAAAATCGGGATGATACAACAGAGTTCCCATACACCACACACCCAGTTTCCCCTATTACCAACATCTTACACTGTTAACATTTGTTACATGTAATGAACATTGATACATTATCATTAGCTAAAGTTCATACTTTAATCAGTTGTTCTTAGTTTTTACCTAATGTACTTTTCTGTTCCAGGGTCCTATCCAGGATCCCACCCTACATGTCTCCTTAGGCTCCTCTGGGCTGTGACAGCTTCTCAGGCTTTCCTTGTTTTTGTTGACATTTGTGAGGTGTGCCGGTCAGATATTTTGCAGAATGTTCCTCAGCTGGGATTTGCCTGATGTTTCTCTCATGATGAGACTTGGCTTTTTGGTTTTGGTTTTCCATTTTCATCACATCATATCAGAGGTTTGTACGATCAACATGACCAATCATGTTGGGTTTTTTTTTTTTCCTTTTTGTCTTTTTTACTGACCGGTAACAGGACTGCAACCCTTGGTGTTGCACCCGCACTGAGCGGGAACTGGTCTCCACATGGGATCCGAACCCTCGGCGGGAGCGCAGCCACGCTCCCAAGCGGCGCACTCTCCAGTGCACCACCGGGCCGGCCCCAATCATGTTGGTTTTGACCTTGAACACCTGCCAAAGGTCATGTCTGTCAGGTTCATCCACTGTAAATTTACCCTTTTCCCTCACTTTCCATACCCTCCTTGGCAGGAAGTCATCATGTGCAGCCCAAACTTCAGGAGTGGGGAGTTATGCTTCACCGCCCCTAGGGTGGAGTATCTTCATGTATATTTGGCATTCTTCTGTACAGGAAATTGTTTCCTTTCCTTTTATTTATTTATCCAGTAATTTATTTATATCAGTATGAACTCATTGATATTCATTTGATATCTTGGATTACAATTCAGTACTATTTTATCTATTTTTGTTGCTCAAATTTGTTCCAGTTTGGCCATTGGGTACTCTTTGGTAGTGTCCTGTGTGCTTTTGACACACCCCATCGATTTGTGTCTTTCATTTTTGAGCACTTCCTTACTTTATGGCATCATAGGATGTTCCATGCTTATCTCATATGTTTTATTTAAGTTCTAGAATCAAGAATCTGCCCTTTCTCCCAGGAGTTCTACTTCCTTTCATTGAGAATGGTATTAGAAACCAAGATCTGGACACTAGCTGTGCTTGTTGCCACAGGGGGTGGTAGCACTTTTTAAAGCATTAGCAATTGAGAGAGGGATTTTTCATATATAGGCACAGATCCCACCTAAGTCCATAAGGCCTTATCATTTATTTGCCTACTTTCTTGGACATGAGCAGACTTTAAGAGCACAGATGGGCCAGAAATTCATCACAAACATCTTCAGAAGGAAATGAGAGTGGTTAAAATAAAAGCCACCAAAGAAAATGTCATTTGGCCCTCAAAATATGAAAAAGTTGACGTATTAGGTAAGGAAAGCATAGTGAGAATCTGTTTGTTACTGTACTAGCTCAGTGATAGTTGTCAAGGCTCAGATGTAATTGTAAAGGTCTGTTGATGAAAGCACTCAAGATTATATGGAAGGTGTAGGACAAGAAGGAGTAATTTGGTGCCAGACTGACCTGGGTTTGAATTCTCACTGTTATTTACCTGCCTTAGAGGTTGGAAAAGTCCCTTTTCTCCTGTAAGTTTCACTTTCTCATCTGTAATGTGGATATAGTGGTCATACCTACCTCATAGAGTTGTTTGAGGATTCATGAGATGATGCATCTCCAGTGCTTAGCCTCAGTGCCTGTCACACAGGAAGCACTCAATAAGGTCAACTGCCCAAAATATGCTGGGGGGCACCTGGCCAGGGGAACACCTAGAGCAGATGCGCGTATCACACACCTACAAGTACATTTTTGTTAGAAGAACAGATTTTGGCCTTTGGTGGGGACAGCCTTAGGAGACTGTTCAAAACTATTTCAAGGCCCCAAATATGGTGACACCCAGGCAGAGAAATTAGTGGTAGATATTTTTCCCAGGTGGGGTTAGAGGTACTGCTTTATTGCTTAGATTCTGATAAATCAGAATCTGTCCACCTCCTAGATCTGTCCACCCTACAGAGAATGGGGACAGTGGACTAGCTCCTCCTCCTCTACACATTTCCTAGGCAGAAGGCCCAGAGGACAGAAAGCGTTGTCAGAGAGTAGAGTTGTTACATTGGTGGGAGGGGTGGAGGTCAGCTCTCTCTCCAGGTCTCAGTGAGACTCAGAAGAAGCTCTAAATAAATGGAAGGGTTTAGCCAGGGGAGAGACATCTCTGCAAGGGAGAATCTTCCGTCACCCATGTTGGGAGATTTTGAGGGGTGTGGAAATAGATGCCAACATCATTTGTGGAGAATTCATGGGCTCTGAAGGCCAGTGGGGGAGAAAGCATCCACTCATTGTAGAGTTGGTGTCTCAAGTGATGATCATGGAAAGAACAAGGCTGCTCTCTACACAAATCCCCAAATGGGATGGGAGGTCTGTGCCTCATTATTAGACTGGTCTTATCTCCATAGCTATTTTGGTGGTCGAGACACTTGGAATCATGCCATGCATTTAAAACTCCACCCCAGAGACTGCAACCCTGGGTAAACATTTATCCAGTTACCCCATGTTTCATTCTACTGCATGTGTGAAACAATGGTCTTTCTTTTTTTGTGATGTTTGTTTCCTTTCTCTAACCACAAATTTATAATTTACTCTGATCATCCACGTGCTTAGTTTTAATGGCATTTCTTTCCAGTGAGTGAAGAATCCTCTGTGTGTGGGGGCAAGTGCGTTGTAAACACATTTACATTTTTCCTTCATTGAAAATGAGTTTCAGTGGCTTATTTTTAAAATGTAGAAGTAAGTTAGCTGAAGGAATAAGTGGGTATTTAAATTCTTGTGTTTTCTATCCCCAAAGACTGTTTATTTTTTAAAGAAAAGTAGGAAAATGTAGTGTCACGAGGAGCGCTGCTAGAATTCTGGTCTGGTAGTATAACCGGCACATTCATAATGAAAGAAGTATCTCTGTGTTGGGCAAATATAGGAAAATGGTCAGGGCCCCTCCAATGTTCAGAATCTTGCCAAACATTTGATGTAAATATGCACTGCGCTCAGGTGTTCTTTGGCTATTGTCTAATGTAAGTGCGCATGTGCACCCAGGTATCCTGGGTTATGACAAGTATGAAGGACGAGTGGCTCTGATCCACGCTGCTCTCCACCCCGGGGGGTGGGGGCCGCTACTGCTGCTGGAGGCTATTGCTGCAAGCTGCTGCTGCCGTTGCTGAGGACTGAGCTCGTGTCGTCTGCCAACAGCTCCCGGGATCTTTCCCAATTACTTAGCGTGGACCTGCGTGTGAGGGGTCTGGTGACCCAGTCTGTACAATGGGTTCGAAAGGTCTGAGCCCTAGCCCTGACAATACAAATGGAAACTTAGTATAACTAAAATACCAAAACATTTTGGCTTTAGTTATGATTTGCCTTACTCAACAACTGGTGTAGTCCTGTAGCTTTACAGTCTGCGATCAGAAATTTGGGATAAAATAGGAATATTTTTTGAGCCTCTGCTGGTGACCTCTCTGGGCTCATGAACAGGACTTTATTTACTAAACCTAGAGGCTCCATGAAGCAGGTGCAAATGCCCAGTGCTGTGATGAGCTCACAGGCTCCGAAAATTTCAGCAATTTGTCCAGGGTCACTCGGGTAATAAGTGAAAAGGGAGATTCAAGCCTAATTCCATTTGGTTCTAAAGCTCAGGCTTTCCCATGACAGCAGACTACACTGGCACATGTAGGCCTCCCTTTATAACCTGAAGGGTGGCTGGTCAGTGCAGAAGCAACACTGGTCAGTGAGTGTCCTTGGGAGGGCTTTATAACCTGAAGGGTGGCTGGTCAGTGCAGAAGCAACACTGGTCAGTGAGTGTCCTTGGGGTCAGGGTCACAAACAATCTGCCAACCCTGACCATCTCAGGGTTTGGTCCAGCAAAATCTCTTATTGGGAGGAGGGCTTGTTAATGGGGAGGGGATTTCTGGCTTGCTGGTTGGGTACCTGTCCCCAGACAGGGATGTCTTTTACTACAAATGTCTTTTATTATAATAATATATAATATTATATATTACAACATTCTATATTATCATATACAATAATAAAATATATAAATATATAATATATAAACTATGTAATTACAGAGATAAAAATAATATATAATTATATAACATACATTATAAATATATACTATTATAGAATTATATGATAATAATATATATTATATACCATTAATATAATAAAATGCTTTTTGTTGTAAGCTTGGCATTTTACTGTATACATCATTCTCGACCTAATTTTGTCAGCATAAGTGTATCACCAGGAGTCTGACTTAAATATAGTAAAAATTTAGAGTTTTTGGACCTGAACTGCTGAGGAATTTGAGAATCTCCCTCTCAGAGGGGAAGGGTCTTGTGGAAAGTTAATATTGAAAACAGGGTTGAGAAGATGTGGGCGGGAGTGGGGTGGGACTACCGAGGGGGGCAGGAGCAGGAAGGTGATATTATGAGGATCTAGGAATGGGCCTAGAATAGGGTCAAAAACATGATGAAGGGCGACAAGCATTTATTGAATGTTTATCTAATGTGGCAGAAATCATTCTCATTTTACAGATGAGAAAACTGAGGTTTAGAGAGGTGAAATAACTTGCCGTGTGGTCGGGGACTAAGCCAATTGCGTGGCTAGGCAATTCATAACTAAAGCCAAAATGTTTCATTATTTTAGTTACACTAAGTTTTTGTATTGTCGTAGAATTGCATTGACATTTTGTATTGTCAATTTGTATTGAGGTTTGTATTGTCAGGGCTAGAGGTTAAGGCCCACAGACCCTTCAAACCCGTTGTACAGACTGAGTCATAGACCCCTCACACGCAGGTCCACGCTAGGTAATTGGGAAAGATCCCAGGAGCCATTGGCAGACGACACGAGCTCAGTCCTCAGCGGCAGCGGCAGCTACAGTCTCCAGCAGCAGTAGTGGCATCCCCGTGGCCCTCCGTCTCCTGGGGCAGGGGTGGGAGATGCTGTGGATCAGAGCCACTCGTCCTTTATACTTAAGTCCGATAACCCAGGACACCTGGGTGCACATGAGCAATTACATTAGACAATAACCAAGGAACATCTGGGCGCACGTGCATATTTACAGCAAATGCTTGGCAAGACTCTGAACGCCTGAAGGACCTTGACCATTGAATTTTACTTTCCCTACACTTGCCTAACGCCGAACAGCTAATATTTGGTAAAACCAGGGCCTGAGTCTGGGTTTTTCAGATGCCAGTGCACAATCTTTTTCCATAAGACCAAGTGGAACGCCAGAAAATGTGGACTTGATCCTCACCAGAAACCCACCACTTCCTTCCTCAAAGTGCTTTGCCTGTTATCCTCACATGCGGGAACAGGTCTTTGCCTTTTGGACAATTCTGAGAGTAGCCACTAGGTGACGACATTGTCCGACGGTGGCTCAGTCCCTGTCTCTCCTGGGAGGAACCGAGGGAAGGGGAGAGTAAGGGTTGTATCTGTTGTGTGTGGCTGTGCCAGGTGCTTTTTCACTATATTTATTAGTCCTCCCAACAATCCTGGGATGTAGGTATGATCCCACTTTAAAGATGAAGGCACTGGGGATCTGCCCCCGATTTTACAGCTTAGTGGTAGAAGCAGGAATAGAATCAATGTCTTCCTGGCTCCCAAGTTCTGCCTCCAGCATGCTGGGCTCCCAGAGGAAACATCATTCTGAGCCCTCAAGGATGCACAGTCTGGTGGGGAGTAAGTAGACAGGGGGGACTTCACTAGAGCCTAGTGAAGAGTAACCAAACGTTATCATTGGTTATTGAAGAGAGGAATTCAATTTTAAGGTGAAAATCAAGTACAGTTAAAATTACTCTGATGAATCCCTTAGGGGGCTGCTATAGTGGAGACCAGCATACCACCTCTCACCAAGTTTTTCCTCCTGCTTTGGAAGAGACTGCCTTTTCTTCCTGATGAAACAGTTGGCTGGTGTTTAGGTGCCATCCTGTGAAAAATGTGTCCTGCATATTTAACATTAGATTCACCTGCAGACGCTGGCATCCTGGAGCCAGCTGGAACTGGCTGTGAGAACTGGTTTTGCATTTCTCTTCCCAACTCTATGTTCAGTGTCATGATGTGAAATCAACCAGAGTGGGAGTATTTATACTATAGTAATTGTCAATGCTAGACACTGGGCTTTTTCCTCCCGTAGAGCCAGATGTTAAACAGTTACCTGCATAGCACTGCCCACTGGGCAGCAGGAGGCTCACACCTGAGAGGCAGGTGGGAACAGAGAGATGGACCAAGAGAATACATGGATTTATAGCTCTTGTCTCATAGTTGCTTTCAGACCTACCTAGAATTGCTGCACAATTTAAGTCGCTGTTTTTTCTCTCTTTCTCACTTTTGTTATTGAGGGAAAATAACTGAATTTGATAAGTTAAGCCTGCATATGATGTGCCTCCACTAGACAGCAAGATGGAAGACATTGGACTTGGTCTTTGGGTCCAACCATGTGAAGGAGTCGTGCCTGGGCCCTGAAGAGGGAGGTGCCCATACAGGTCAGAGGGCCTGTGGGTCAGCTGTAGAAGGACAGTGCACATAAGGCTGGAAGGTTCTACCAGTCCTGGGGCACAGGAGTGCTCAGTAAATATTTGCTGAATGGAAAATAGTACAAGCTGCTGAGTTTGGCCAAGCAGTTTGGCCAAAAGCTGCTTGTCTTGTTCCTGAGCATACGTGACATCCCCAGGATGTTCACAGGCACAGGTGGGACTAGGATGAGGCAACAAGACTCCCACTCTCATGTGCTGATCCTGCTCTTGCACAAGCCTGGGAGCGAGGGCATCCTTGCCTCACCTGTTCACAGGGCCAGGTCCTGCATCAGAGGGGGAGGGCCAGAGCCAGTGCATGTGGGTTATATCACAAGTGACCAACCACCTGCTGAGAGTGCCGTGAGAACCCAGAACATGGATTACCTAATTCCTTCCAGGGCAGGCTTCCCAGAGACCTTTTGAGCTGCATCTGGGAGGCTCAACAGACATTTGACAGGGGATGACTGGGAAAGGTCTTATTTCAGAGAGTGGGAGAAGGTGGGCAGGCTGGAGGCTGATGGGGCACCCCTCTTAGGCCTATAAGGGATGAGGTTGACCCCCATAAATGGGGAATCATTTTCCCAATGAACAGCTCCTGCTGGGGCTCTCCCTCCTGCTGTGTCCTGTTGGGAGGGTTACTGACAGGTCCTTGGGCAGTTCCTGTGGGCTGTGGATGGGGATCTACAGAGCCCACACTTGTCCCCGTGGGGAGGAGGAACTGTTCCTGAGCCCCTGGGGTGGGTAGAAGGTTGTGCTGGTGTCGTGGTCTGTCCTCCCCCACTGGATGAAAGGAGATTCTAACAACTGTAGAGCCAAGGGCTGCCAGGAAAAACTTGTGATAAAGGAAACCCAGCAGAAAGGAGCCTGTATTAGTCAGGGTTTTCCAGAGAAACAGCATGGATAGGATATATCTATATCATCTATATCTATATCTATATCTATATCTATATCTATCTATATCATCTATATCTATATCTATATCTATATCTATATATAAAAGGGGATTAATTATGGTGATTGGCNCTATATCATCTATATCTATATCTATATCTATATCTATATCTATATATAAAAGGGGATTAATTATGGTGATTGGCTCACACAATCATGGAGGCTGAGAAGTCCCATGATATGCTGTATGCAAGCTGTAGAACCAGGGAAGCTGGTAGTGTAATTCAGTCTGTGTCCGAGGGACTGAGAAATTGGAGTGCTGATGTCTGAGGGTGGGAGAAGATGGATGTCCCAGCTCTAGAAGACAGAGTGAATCTGCCCTTCCTCTGCCTTTTTGTTCTGTCAATGCTCTCAATGGATTGGATGATGCCAGCCCCATTGGTAAAGACGTATCTTCTTCATTTTGTGTACTCATTCAAATGCTAATCTCTTCCATGAACACCCTCACAGACATACCTAGAAATAATGTTTTACCAGCACGCTGGGCATCCCTTAGCCCAGTCAAGATTACACCTAAAGTTAACCATTGCAGGTTCTGTCCGATGTGTCAGGGTATGAGTGTCACCGACACACTGAGGTTGGTCAGGAGCCCAGGGCGGAGCCGCCTCTTCACCAGTGGGGCCTTCTCCAGGTTTAAAAGTTAATGCAGTTGTCATGACTGACAGGATGGTTGTTACGACTAAGATGAAAAGAGCTCATGAAAGCTGGACTGTGATACTCCCACAGAGGACACAGTCCTCTGCTGTGGGGAGGAGGGCAGCGCTCACCACCTCCAGTTCACAGATGGTGCGGGTCCCTAGCCCTGCCGGAAGACCAGCTGAGGCTCTCAGGCCAGCAGACTTTAGAGATCAGTCCTGGCATGAGATGCAGGCCTGTTTGTGACCCACTGAGGACAGGAAGAGGTGGCTGTGGTTGACCTGAGGGTGTTGTAGGGAGGCTCAATGCTGCCTGGGACAGGCCCAGCCTCCCTTCCACTCAATGTAGCTTCTCAAGTTCTGAGGACATCTTCTGTGGGAGACTCACTCCACTAAGAGGGTGACTTAGATCTGGAAGGACCATTGGTCTGGGAGGCTGGAGACTTGGTCCTAGGCCTGGCTCTGCCATTTCCTGACTTTCCAGGGAAATGGGTTTACCTGTTCACCTCTTTGGAAATTCAGTTTCCTCATCTGTAAAATGGGAAGGTAATGATACCCATGTGCCTCTCACAGGTGAAGTCTTTGTAGACCAGTGCGAGGTGGTCATGAAGACTTGGCTCTCTGGGAAATGTTTGTTATGCAGATTCAGCAGGAGATTAAACAAGGTCTCCATGTACAAATGGGTCAGACTCCTCCCATCCCAATGCTATGGAACTAGCCCAGGGCAGGCTCCTGTCTCATTGCCATGGGTGCAGGGGCCCATTTCAGTGACCTAGGCACAGGTCCTCCCATCACTCACCTTTGGGGGACCCTTACTCCCAGAATGATTTGTGTAAGGCTGCCCAGCCTCACAAAATGGAGATAATCCCCAGCTGTCTCACACAGAATAGTGCAGCTGTTTTTATTTTCTCTTTTGATACTATTGCAAAGAAGTTAAATAAGATATACTAGATCATTATGACCTTCAAACCCATGCAGGTCAGATAGAGAATTCCCTGTTCTATTTTCCTATAGATTACCTTGCCAGTAACAATCTTTGAAATTATTTATTGGTTTTTCAAAGTTTTTAGTAGAGACAACAGCATTCTCTTTACCTTTTCTCTTTAGAAGAAAAAGGTTTACTAAAAGGTATATTTCAGATCCATGATTTTTTCAGTTAGGCTGAAGAAAGAAACTGAAGCTAGAGGTTCCAGAAATGACTTCCAGAACTCCACTGCAGAATTGGGCTGCTGAGAGAGCTGCTGCCTGTGTCTTGAACAGAAAAATGCAAGTTCAGGAGCTGCTAGTCTGTAAACATGCCGTCTCTGCCAGCATCCCATGCCCATGAATCAGAGCTCTGCACTTGCCTCAACTCCAATGTAACTCAGTCTCAAATAAAAGTCTTGTGTATGTGCAAAGACAGGTGGGACTTTAGCTGACATGAGTGTGGAAAACGTAGTTTTGAGCTTTTATCCACCGTGGCACAGGAAGGCATCCTGGATCAGGATGTGAAGGGTGTTGGATGAGCAAGTTCATGTCATCTGCAATCTGTCCTTAGAGATCTGCTTGAACTTGCTTTGACCCCTTTCTATGATTTGGCACAACAAAGTCCCCCTATAGCTTCTGTAAATGTCCAATGTTACTGTTCCATAGGCCTCCCACTTCTTTTTCTTCCACGCTAACCCATGGAGCAGCTACCAGCACATGGAGCAGCTACCTAAGATGGAAAAGCTGCAGCAGTGCCCTTTGTGTGAAGCTACTTGGAGTCTGTAGGGGAGAAATTTCATTGTAGAAAGATCAGTGCTTCTTTTCTTTAACTTAAAAGGTTAGTGCTGTTTAGCTTCACAATGACATTATAGTATTGATGTTGATCAGTTTTTGAAATGTTTAAGTGGGATTAGTTCAAGCACAATAGGTATAAAACTGTGATTTGAGCTACAAATGTCTGAGCATTGATCATAGTATTAGCATGGCCATGGAGATGTTAAGGTTGCTTGACTTAGGCATCCTGGGATTGCATCTGTTTTTAAGCCCAGTGGTGGAAGGGCTCATGAATGTGATACATTTTCAGATGTAATTAGTGTACAGATTGATATTTCTATTGGGAGAACTACTGGGTTGTCGATTTCTAATAGTCGAACTTCCCTTTATTTAAGATCTGTAGTGGGAATCATATGTGAATCAAAATCTGTGCCTTCATAGTCTGTATATTCATAGCTTCAATATCACTGGTGGCCTATAGTTTTAACACTTAGAGAAGGATTATTGATTTCATCTCTTATATGTAAGATTCATAGTAATGCAAATAGAGTTAAGATAGTAGCAGGCAGAATAGTCTATACTGTCTCCACTTCTTGAGCATCTATAGTACTTGTATGAGTTAATTTAGTTGTTAATATTAGAGAAATAATACAGAAGGCTAAAGAGCTAATAAAAAATACAATTGTTAAAGTGTGGTCATGGAAATGTAGAAGTTGTTCTATAATTGGCGAGGTAGCATTTTGGAAACCTAACTGAAATGGGAATGCCATAAAAATATAAAGGACTTTAACCTATAAAATAAATGTGATAAAGTTATGTAATGATTTTACTAATATCTTGCTTGTTGAGAAAGTCATGGTGGTTACGGGTCTGGCTTGAAACCAGTGTTAGGGGGTTCAGTTCCTTCCTTTCTTGTCTTAAGCTTTCAAAGAGGTGGGTTCCTCAAATGTGTGATATGGTGCAGGGCAGCCACACATCATTCTAGATTTGTAGGGGCAAGTTCTACTACTGAGACTTCTCGTTTTGAGGTGAAGGCTTTTCAGATGATAAAATTATTAATATTACTGGTGTTAATTGAATAAATGATCCTATAGATGATACAGTGTTTCACATAGTATATGCATCAGGGTATTTGGAATATTGTTGTGGTATTGCTGACAGACTGAGGAAGTGTTGTGGAATGTTAAATTCACACGTACAAATATAATTGTGAAGTGAATTTTAGCTCAGGTCGAGTTAATTGTGTAACCTGAGAACAGTAGGAATCAGTGGACATTATGGCAAAGACTGCTCGCATTGATAATACATAGTGGAAATGTGTTACAACATAATGTGTGTCACGGAGAACCACATCTAGTGATGAGTTAGCTAAGACGATTCCTGAGAGACCTCCAACTATAAATAAAAAGATGAAGCCCAAATCCCATAGTATGGCTGGAGATCATTTGATATTATTTCCATGTAGTGTTGCTAATCAGCTGAGTACTTTTACTCCTGTGGGAATAGCTATAATTATAATGGCCGATGTAAAATACACTCAAGTATCAACATCTATTCTTACTGTAAACATAAGATGAGCGCATATGATAAAACCAATTGATATTATAGTTCATGCTATTCCCATATAACCAAATGGTTCTCTTTTAATTAGAACAAAAGGTCACTATGTGCAAATTTATCCCAAAGCCGGGTAGGATAAGTCTATAGACTTCCGGATGACCAAAAAAATCAAAATAGTTATTGATATAAGATAGGGTCTTCTCCTGGTCTGTTAATAGTACAGTAATGCCAGCTGCTAGGTCGGGAAGAGAGAGAAGTAACAGTACAGCTGTAATTAATACAGATTACATGAATAGGGATGTTGGATATTGAGATATAGTTGGAGGTTTCATGTTAATAATTGTAGTAATAAGGTTAGTACCTCCTAAGATAGAGGAAACACCTGCCAGATGTAGGGAAAAGACTGTAAGATCTACGGAGTCTCTGCATATGCTAGATTTCCAGCTAAAGGTGGATAAACGGTTCATCCTTTTCCAGAGCCAGCTTCTACCACTGAGGAAGCAAGCAGAAATGGTGGCGGAAGAAGTCAGAAGTTTATATTATTTATTAAAGGAAACACTATACCTGGGGCTACAATTATCAGTGGAACTAATCAGTTACTGATTCTAATTATAATGGGCATTACTATAAAAAATATTATTACAAGTGCATGGGTGGTTACAATAACATTATAAATTTGGTTGTCATTTAAGAGAGTCCTAGGCTGAGTGAGCTCAGTTTTGATTAGATTAGGGTGATTCCCACTATAGCAGCTCAAGCACCAGATAATAAATACAGCGTGTCAATACCTTCATGATTTGTTGAGAACAGCCAATGATTGATGAATGTAAGTATAAGATGCAGGCTAAAAGGCAAAATGGCTGAGCAACCATTAGACTGTAAATCTAAATGCAGAGGTTGAACCTTCTTTTTACCAAGCCTCAAGGTGATTAATCATGTTGAATTCCAAATTTAAAGGAGCAGATTCAGTTCTGCCAGGGCTTCTCCTGCCATTTTCCCCCTCATGGTGGGAGAAGGAGATTGAAGCCAGTTGAGTTGGGTATTTAGCTGTTAACTAAATTTTCATGGGGTTGGAACTCATCACTCTAGTAAAGATTTAGCTTAATGAGGGCCGGCCTGGTGGCGCACTGTTACAGTGCGCCACTTGGGAGTGTGGTGGCGCTCCTGCCGAGGGTTCGGATCCCACATACAGACCGGTTCCCGCTCACTGGCTGAGCGAGGTGCGGGCGCAGCACCGAGGTTTGCGATCCCGTTGCCAGTCCCGGTCTGGTACGGGCGCGACACTGAGGGTTGCAATCCGTTGCTGGACACGAAAAAAGAGAAAAAGGAAAAAAAAAAAAAAAAAAAGATTTAGCTTAATGAAATGATTGATTTGCATCTTGATGTGAGATAGAGTCTTGCAGTCCTTAATATCAGAAAATAAGTGAAATATACTTAGGGCTTTGAAGTCCTTTGGCCTGTTTAACCTAAATTTCTAGTTGAGGATCAATGATATCGGTGAGAGTGGGAGAAAGAATGTTGATAATATTATGACTGTTGGTAAAAATAATATTCGTCTTGTATTTTTGAACTGTCATTTTGTTTTTATATTATTGGTTGTTGGTAATATAGGCAGTGATGTAGAATAAATTAAACATATATAAAAATATAAGCAATACTATACTAGCTATAAATGTTGGTATAATGATGCTGTTATTTTTTGTTAGTTCTTGGATAATAATCTATTTAGGTATAAATCCTGTAAGTGGGGGTAGCCTTCCTAATGATAAGAAACTTATAAGCTTTATGGGGATGATTAATGATATTTTATTTCACGTAAATGATAATGATAGCATAGTGAAATTTGTTTTTAGTTTAACCACTATAAAGATAGTAATTGCTAAGGTAATATAAATTGAGAAATCTAAAATCATGAGGGGGGACTGTAGATGAGGATGGATATTATTCATCCTATATGTGCAATTAGTGAGTAGGCTGGGATTTTTCATAATTGTGCTTGATTAAGACCTCCTCACCCTCTTACAAGAATAGAGAAGGTAGCAATAATTAAAATAATACATAGGTCAATTGGTGATGATATTTGGAATATAATTGAAATTGGAGCTATTTTTTGTCATGTTGATAGAATTATGCCTGATGTTAATGAGACTCCTTGTGTTACTTCTGGGACTCAGAAGTGAAAGGAGGAGAGTCTGAGTCACATAATTAGTGCTATTGTAATTAGTGTAATGCTGTTCAGTTACTTATGTTTGTAACTGCTCATTGTTCTGAATTCATCATGTTGATTATGACAGCTATTATTGGAAGAAAGGATGCCGTTGCTTGTGTTAAGAAATATTTGGTAGCTGCTTCTGTTGATTGTGGATTTGCTTTTTTAATTAGAAAAGGAATAACAGCTAATGTGTTTATTTCTAATCCTATGAAAATCATTAATTGGCGTGAGCCCAATATTGTAATTATGGTCCCTGTAAACAGGTAAGGAGAATTTTGAAGGAAATTATAGGGTTAATTACTATGGGAAGGATATAAACCAACATTTTGGGGTATGGCCCTGATAGCTTATTTAGCTGGCCATACTGTAGAATATGGTGTATTAGGTAGCATGAAGATTTTTGAGTTCTTTAGAATAGGTTCGATTCCTATAATTCTAGAAATAAGAGGGTTAAAACCTCTATTATTTACTGTATTAAAGTAACTCTTTTGTCAGACATATTTCTTATATTTGTGGTATAATACTTGATAATAAGATGGGCATTGAAATATATTTGTATGCGTAGAGATAATGTTAGTGGGAGGAAATATTTTCATAGAGGATGTATTGGTTGTTCATATTGGAATTGTGGGAAAGATGCTCCGATTTATAGAAATAGGGTTGTTAGAAGTGTGTTGGTGACGAAATTAAATGTGAAGATTTCTGGTGTAAGGATATTGTCAGTGCTCCTAGAGAAAGAATAGTGGTTAGGGCATTTATTATAATTATATTACTATATTCAGCTATGAAAAATAGGGCAAATGGACCTGCGACATATTCAATGTTAAAGCCTGATGCAAGTTCTGATTCACCTTCTGTTAGGTCGAATGGGGCTCGACTGGTTTCTGCTAATGTTGAAATGAATCATTACGGCGAAGGGCCATGATGGGAAAAGCAATCATATGAATTCTTGAGTAATAATTAAGGTTGATAACGCGTAGGATCCATTTATTAGTAGGAATGATAATAAGATAATAGCTAATATAACTTCCTATGAAATTGTTTGGGCTAGTGTCCTGGAGAGCACCAATTAATACATATTTTGAGGGTGATGATCAGAGAGTACAGCTAGACTTGATGTGTCTGGAATAAATAACACTCAAGTTTGTATTGATTAGTGGATATGTTATTGGTAATGGGATTCATATGGTAAAGGCTAAGGCGAGGACAAGGATGAGTGCAATGATACACAGATGAATAGAAGATGTTAAGGGTCATAATAGTTCTTTAATGAATAGTTTTATTGCATCAGCAAAAGGCTGAAGAAGACTGTAAGAGCCAACAATGTTAGGTCTTTTGCGGAGTTGCGAATGGACTAATATTTTTCATTCTATGAGAGTAAGAAACGCTATTGCAAGAATAGTGAGGAAAATGAGTAGAAGATTAATTATAAACCTGTTGTTAAAAAGAGGAGTTGAGGGCCGGCCCGGTGGTGCACTGGAGAGTGCGCTGCTTGGGAGTGCGGCGGCACTCCCACCAAGGGTTCGGATCCCATGTGGAGACCGGTTCCCGCTCACTGGCTGAGCGTGGTGCGGGCGCAACACCGAGGGTTGCGATCCCGTTGCCAGTCAGTAAAAAAAGACAAAAAGGAAAAAAAAAAAAAGAGGAGTTGAACCTGATTAAAAGTTTTAAGTTTTATGCAATTACCA
>NW_007726144.1:36950-43601 GCF_000696425.1 Galeopterus variegatus | reverse complement strand
AGCGTGGTGCGGGCGCAACACCGAGGGTTGCGATCCCGTTGCCAGTCAGTAAAAAAAGACAAAAAGGAAAAAAAAAAAAGAGGAGTTGAACCTGATTAAAAGTTTTAAGTTTTATGCAATTACCGGGCTCTGCCATCTTAACAAACCCTGTTATTGGGCGGGGTATTGACTACCACTTCACCTAAAACTTACAGCTATTGCTATAATTATTTCAGGCTTCACTCTGGCACTAGTGCTAAATCTAAATAAATAAAATCTAAGACTCAAAATTTCCTCACACTCATATAAGTTTTCTAACCTTTCAGACTTCTTCCCAGTAATTATTCATTGCCCATCACCCTATCTTAACCTCTTTGCAAGTCAAAATAGAGCTTCTCTAGTACTAGACTTAACATAATTAGAAAAAGTAACTCCAAAAAACATTTTCCATGTTCAAATAACAGGCTCAGTAGCCATCTCTAACCAAAAAGGTTTAATCAAACTATTTCTTCTTATTTCTTATCTTGATCTTACTAATATTATTATCTAGTTTCCAAGAGTAATCTCAATAACAATAAGAATACTGATAAAGATCAACCAGCTACCACCATTAACTTCCATTCTATACAGCACAGCCACACCCACAGGCACAGCCACACCCACAGGCACAGCCACACCCATTGGCACAGCCACACCACAGAATCCTCACAAAGAAATCCTATCCCCTCACTCTCAAAAATTACTCAATCACCGATGTTTTTAAAATCGATAATAATTTTCATCTCATCATAATCTGTTATTCATAAGATCATGAATAATTCCATCATGAAACCCAGCAATAAAGCCTCCCAAATCACAACATGAAGGCCCCAGGTTTCAGGGTACTCTTCAGTAGCCATTGCAGTAGTGTAACCAAATGCTACTAGTGTGTCTTCTAAATAAATTGAAAAAGACGTCCTAAAAAAGACCCACCAAAATTTATCACAATAGCACAACAATATGCCACTAACAATTAACTCCAAGCCCCCATAAATAGGTGAAGGTTTTGAAGCAAATCCTATAAAACCAATAACAAAAATGATACTTAATAAAAATACAATATATGTCATGATTCTTTCATGGAATCTAACCGCAACTAATGACATGAAAAATTATCATTGTATTTCAACTTTAAGAACTTTAATGACCAACATTCAAAAATCTCATCCCCTCCTGAAAATTATTAATCACATATTCACTGATTTACCTGCACCATCAGTTATTTCAGCATGATGAAATTTTTGTTCACGCATAGGCATTTGCTTATTACTACTGCCGGAGTTTTCTTAGCTATACATTATACATCAGGTACAATAAGAGCATTTTTCTCTATCGCACATCTGCCAAGAACTTTGGCTGAATTTTCCGTTATATGCATACCAATGGAATGCCCATATTCTTTATCTTCCTATTTATCCACATAGGCAAGGCCCATACTATGGATCATAAGTTTTCTTAGAAACCTGAAATATCAGAATTATTCTACTTTTCACAGTTGTAGCCATAGCATTTATAACCTATGTATTACCATGAGGACAGATATCTTTCAGAGGGGTGACAGTAATTACAAATTTATTATCAGCTACTCCGTATATTGGAACAAGCTAATAGGATGAATTGGAGGTGGATTTTCAGTTGACAAAGCCACCCTTACACATTTCTTCATCTTTCACTTCATCTTACCATTCATTATTTCAGCTTTAGTTATTGTTCATCTTTTACTTTTACATGAAACAGGACCCAACAACCCATCAGAGATCTCACCCAGTTCAGATAAAATCCCATTTCACTCCTACTATACAACTAAAGATATCTTAGGTTTTCTTTTCCTAGTACTACTCCTATTCACCCTAGTTCTATTTTTCCCCAACCTTTTAGGGGACCCAGACAATTATACCCCAGAAGATCCCCTCCCACACCACCCCATGTTAAACCAGAATGCTATTTCCTATTTGCCTATGCAATATTACGATCCATCCCTAATAAGCTAGGGGGTATCTGAGCCCTCATCCCATCTATCCTAATCCTAGCAATCATCTCCATGCTTCAGTTATCCAAATAATGAAGTATAATATTCTGACCATTAAGCCAGTTCCTGTTCTAAATCTTAGTCTCTGACCTCCCCGCACTCACATGAATTGGAGACCAGCCAGTAGAACATCCCTTTATTATTATTGGACAAGCAGCATCAATTCTTTATTTCTTCATTATTCTCATCCTCATACCTCTTACAAGCCTAATAGAGAATACATTCCTTAAATGAAGAATCTTTGTAGTATAATATATTATTTTGGTCTTTAAACCAAAAGTGGAGAAAAACATCTCCACGGGACAATCAAGGAAGAAGCATTCCACCCCACTATCAGCACTCAAAGCTGAAATTCTACTTAAACTATTCTTGATTTCTGCTATTTGAAAACAAAACAATTTATTTTAAGTATTATGTCAGTATTGAAAGGATAGATGTGAAATTACAAACACCCTACATACATTGTGAATTGTGATTTGCCCCATTAATAATGTATTACTACTATATATGCTAGATTATACATAGTACGTGTTTTATTGTCCATGAATTTACCCCATGCATATGAGCATGTACGTTAAATTATATACAGTACATAAAACATTGAATGGTTATTGTACATTAAAGCACTTAATCATGCCTGCACTCACATGTTTATCACAGCTCTATTTACAATAGCCAGGGTATGGAACCAAACTAAATGTCTATTACATGAAACAGGACCCAACAACCCATCAGAGATCTCACCCAGTTCAGATAAAATCCCATTTCACTCCTACTATACAACTAAAGATATCTTAGGTTTTCTTTTCCTAGTACTACTCCTATTCACCCTAGTTCTATTTTTCCCCAACCTTTTAGGGGACCCAGACAATTATACCCCAGAAGATCCCCTCCCACACCACCCCATGTTAAACCAGAATGCTATTTCCTATTTGCCTATGCAATTTTACGATCCATCCCTAATAAGCTAGGGGGTATCTGAGCCCTCATCCCATCTATCCTAATCCTAGCAATCATCTCCATGCTTCAGTTATCCAAATAATGAAGTATAATATTCTGACCATTAAGCCAGTTCCTGTTCTAAATCTTAGTCTCTGACCTCCCCGCACTCACATGAATTGGAGACCAGCCAGTAGAACATCCCTTTATTATTATTGGACAAGCAGCATCAATTCTTTATTTCTTCATTATTCTCATCCTCATACCTCTTACAAGCCTAATAGAGAATACATTCCTTAAATGAAGAATCTTTGTAGTATAATATATTATTTTGGTCTTTAAACCAAAAGTGGAGAAAAACATCTCCACGGGACAATCAAGGAAGAAGCATTCCACCCCACTATCAGCACTCAAAGCTGAAATTCTACTTAAACTATTCTTGATTTCTGCTATTTGAAAACAAAACAATTTATTTTAAGTATTATGTCAGTATTGAAAGGATAGATGTGAAATTACAAACACCCTACATACATTGTGAATTGTGATTTGCCCCATTAATAATGTATTACTACTATATATGCTAGATTATACATAGTACGTGTTTTATTGTCCATGAATTTACCCCATGCATATGAGCATGTACGTTAAATTATATACAGTACATAAAACATTGAATGGTTATTGTACATTAAAGCACTTAATCATGCCTGCACTCACATGTTTATCACAGCTCTATTTACAATAGCCAGGGTATGGAACCAAACTAAATGTCTATTTTTTTCTCATTAAAATTTGCTTTAATGGGTCTCAAAATTCTGTGACAGACTTTTTGGTCAAGTTGTTTCCATTAAAAAGTACTGATTTTAAAAACTAATCACTTAAAACTGCCACACACAAAAAACAGAATGATCAACAACACAGTCTCCTTTCCTTCTGAAGGTTTTACAATGTATTGTTTTCATTAACCAGTCTTTTACTATTAAACGTAAATGGCCAAATGTGATAAACAGTTCTGAGACCATTCTTCCACCACTGATTAAGACTGGGATGGCAGGTATTAGGGATAATATTCTTTTAGCCTTCTGAGCTTTCTGGGCAGACTTGGTGACCTTGCCAGCTCTAGCAGCCTTCTTGTCCACTGCTTTGATGACACCCATAGCAACTATCTGTCTCATATCACGAACCGCAAAATGACCCACAGGAGATAGTCAAAGAAGCTCTCAATACACGTGGGCTTTCCAGGAACCATATCAACAATGGCAGCCTCTCCAGATTTCAAGAATTTAGGGCCATCTTCCTGCTTCTTACCAAAGTGCTGATCGATCTTTTCCTTCGGCTCAACAAACTTGCAAGCATTATGAGCTGTGTGACAATCCAGTACAAGGGCATAACCAGCACTGATTTGGCCTGGTGATTCAGGTTAATTACCTGAGCAGTGAAGCCAGCTGCTTCCATTGGTGGGTCATTTTTGCTGTCACCAGCAATGTTGCCATGATGAACACCTTTGACAGACACATTCTTAACATTGAAGCCCACATTGTCTCCAGGAAGAGCTTCACTCACAGCTTCATGGTTCATTTCAAAAGACCTTCCTTCAGTTGTACCATAGACTGGAGCAAAGGTGACCACCATGCCAGGTTTGAGAACACCAGTCTCTACTCGGCCCACAGGGACAGTACTAATACCACCAATTTTGTAGACATCCTGGAGGGGCAGATGCAAGGGCTTGTCAGTTGGACAAGTTGGTGGCAAGATGCAATCCAGAGCTTCAAGCAGCGTGGGTCCACTGGCATTGCCATCTTCACAGGTGACTTTCCATCCTTTGAACCAAGGCATATTAGCAGTTGGCTCCAGCATGTTGTCACCATTCCAACCAGAAATTGGCACAAATCCTACCGTGTCAGGGTTGTAGCCAATTTTCTTAATGTAGGTGCTGACTTCCTTAGCTATTTCCTTGCATCTCTTCTGGCTGTAGGGTTGCTCAGTGGAATCCATTTTGTTAACACCAACAATCAGTTGTTTCACACCCAGTGTGTAAGCCAGAAGAGCATGCTCATGGTTCTGCCCATTCTTGGAGATACCAGCATCAAACTCATCACCACTAACAGCAACAATCAGGACAGCACGGTAGTCCTGAGATGTGCCTGTGATCATGTTTTTGATAAAGTCTCTTTGTCCTGGGGTATCAGTGATAGTCATGTAGTACTTGCTGGTCTCAAATTTCCACAGGTTCTGCCCATTCTTGGAGATACCAGCATCAAACTCATCACCACTAACAGCAACAATCAGGACAGCACGGTAGTCCTGAGATGTGCCTGTGATCATGTTTTTGATAAAGTCTCTTTGTCCTGGGGTATCAGTGATAGTCATGTAGTACTTGCTGGTCTCAAATTTCCACAGGGAGATGTCAATGGTGATACCATCCTCAGGCTCAGCTTTCAGTTTATCCAAGAACCACGCATACTTGAAGGAGCTTTTTCCCATCTCAGCAGCCTCCTTCTCAAACTTTTTGATAGTTCTTTTGTTGGTCGCACCACATTTGTAGATCAGAAGGCCAGTAGTGGTGGACTTGCCTGAATCTACATGTCCAATGATGATGATGTTAATATGAGTCTTTTCCTTTCCCATTTTGGCTTTGATTTAGCAGTGGTTTTCACAACATCTGTGTTCTGGCAGCAAACCCATTACAAAAAAGTCTAAACGTCCATTGATGGATAACTGGATAAGGAAAATGTGGTATATATACACAATTGAATACTAACTACTCAGCCATAAAAGAGAAAGAAATTCTGCCATTTGCAGCAACATGGATGAGCCTGGAAAAAACTATGCTAAGTGAAACAACCCAGGTGCAGAAAGAGAAATAGTTATGTCTTCACTCATAAGTGGGAGCTGAATCCATAAATAAACACATGAACAGTAAAGAGAGAAAGAGAAAGAAAGAAACAACAATCAGAATAATATGTTAAACTTTTAGAAGAGGGAAAAGAACTGTGGTTAGTATAGGTGGTAAAGGGGAGGGGGTAGCGGGAGGGGGGCTAGTGAGAAATTGCTTAATGGACACAAAGAATGATTACATATTTTAATGATGAATAAACTAACTATCCTGATGTGACTGTCACACATTGTACATAACTATTGAAAGTCAACTTTGTACCACACATATATGTACAATAAATTATCTCTTAAAAAAAAGATTAATAGTATTGTATTCACCCAAACAAAACAAAATAAAACAAAACAAAAAAAAGCACTTAATCATGAAGTTCTTGACCTAGCTAAATTCTTGGAGTACATAGGATATATTATTATTGACTGTACATAGAGCATTAAGTAAAATCAACTCTAGACAACATGTGTATCACCTCCAACAGTGGTATATTTACCACCAAGCTTCAAGAAATCAGCAACCTGTTCAAGAAGTGTCCTTCTCCTTGCACTTGGACCATAATACTTGGAGGTCTCTAATGTAAAATTATTATTTATTTATTATTTTTATTTTGTCAATATACAATGTAGTTAGTTATTGTGTCCCATCACCGAAACCTCCCTCCCTCCTCCCTCTCCCCCCTCCCACCCAGGTGTGTCCCCTCCATTTTCTTGTTGTAAGAACTTCAAAAAAAAAAAAAGTTGGGGTGTTTTTTTTTTCCCCCCCCCCCCCCCCC
>NW_007726144.1:27393-35984 GCF_000696425.1 Galeopterus variegatus | reverse complement strand
CTGAAAGTGAAGGGATGGAAAAAGATATTTTATGCAAGGAGAAATATAAAAGAGCAGGCATAGCTATACTTATAATGGATAACATAGACTTCAAGACAAGGAAAGAAGGCCTAGCTGGTTAACTCAGTAGTTTAGAGCACAATCTTATAACACCAAGGTCATGGGTTTGAGTCCCTGTACTGGCCAGCTGCCAAAAATAAAACAAGGAAAGAAAAAAAATTTAAGGAAGGTCGTTACCAGATCAAGTGATATCAATAAAGATAATAGCCTCAACTTACTCATGAAAGGAAAAAAATAAAGTAAAAGTTATTACCTAAGAGAATATAACTGGCCCACAGAATCCAGCTTTAATTGGTTTAGTTGCAACAAATCTTTTTTTAAAATGTATTTTTCTTTAACTTTATCTGTAGAGATATGACTGGAAAGTATCTAAAACTACTTAAAGGTAATGAAAAAGAAATCTGTAGTTAGAATTTTTCTAAATATACTTTCATATTATCAGTAACACTTTATTTTCCAAGTGCTGCTTTTTGGCATTTATCCTTTCAACAAAATTGCCATGGTACAAAAAATTATCAAGTCTAGGCATAACAACCCTTCTCAGAAAAATTTAATGATATATGAGTAAAACAAGTAAATGAATCTCAGAGAGGCTGTTGCTTGTCTAACTTCATAAAATGAGTAAGTAGGAAAGTCAAATCCAGGACTTTCTGGAATAAAACCTGTGCTCTGTGCAGTACTAGCAAATACTACAGTCAGAAAGCCAGAGTTATCCCAGAGAAATTAGTATCCAGTGTTCTTGATACTTCCCACATTTCATACTAGATTAAAAGTATAATACTTGATAATGCATAAAGGAAAACAGGACCCCAGTTTTGTTTTATACATAGCTCTTATGTACTCAAAAATTTATTTCTAAGAATATACTCCCAAATTAGGTAACCTTAGATGAGATTTTACCTATACTACGAATAGCATGATTTTTCTTATTCAAGAATCTAACATAGGTTTAGGGTAAGAGACAAGAGTATAGAAATTATAACAAAAATCAAATTTTTAAGAAACGTCTGAGATCAATCAAATATTAATCATTTCTTTATCAAATGTCTGACAGATAATTCAGAATAACCCTCTTAAGGATGTTCACGGAGTCACAAGAAAATAGAGAGAAAATTAAATGATATCTGGAAAACAACTGAGAAATGGAACGAGAAACCTAACAATAGAATCAATTAAAAAAAAAATAGAACTTCTAGAAATAAAGAATACAGTAGCTGAACTGAAAAACTCAGTAGCAAGCTCAAAAACGGACAATCAAATGGTGGAAAGAATCAGTGAACTCAAAGATAAAACACATGAAATTATCCAATCAGAGAAGCAAAAAGAATAAGAAAAAAATGAAACAGAAACACAGCACATATGGGACTCCCTCAAGCAAAATAACTTCTGCATAACTGGCATACCCAAAGAAGAAAAAGGAAGAGATGTAGAAGGCATATTCAAGAAAATACTGGCTGAAAATTTCCCAAGTATGGAGAAGGATGACAGCATCCAGATACAGGAAGTTCAGAGGTCACAAGTCAAATTCAATCCAAAGAGGAACAACCCAAAGCACATCATAACCAAATCATCAAAAACAAAGGCAAGGAGAGATTACTAAAACCAACAAGAGAAAAGAAACACATAACATTGAATAGAGCCCCAATACATCTCTCAGCTTATTTCTCAGTAGAAACCCTACAGACCAGAAGAGAATGGGACAATATATTCAAAGTGTTGAAACAAAAAATAAAAATAAAAAAGACTGTCAGACAAGAATTCTGTATCCAGCAAAACTAACCTTCAAATATGAAGGAGAAATAGTCTTGCCCAATAAATAAAACCAAGGGAATTCATCAACACTAGACCTGCATTACAAGAAATGCTAAAGGGAGCTTTTCAATCTGAAGGAAGATGATGCTAAGGAGCAGCAAGAAAACATTTGAAGGTACATGACTCATTAGTAAAGGAAGTTCACAGACAACCTCAGAATAATCCAATATTGTAAGGATGATGAATAAACCGCTTACATTGCTAGTAGGAAGATTAAAGGACAAACCTAACAAGATGGTAACATATAAAAGAACCATATAAGAGAAAGGCAATATTACAAGATATACCCTGAAACAAAAAAATTGGCAAAAAGTGGGGGGGGGATGATGCCAAAGCATAGAGTTGGCTTTGGTTTTTTTTTTTTCTTAGATTTCAAAGTTTAGTTATTACTAGTCTAAAATAATGTGTTATAACTATACCATGTTTTGTGTCTCTTGGTAACAATAACAGAAAAACTTCGAAGAGGCATACTAAAAATAAATAGCTAGAAAGCAAAATGTAAAACTAGAGAAAACCACTCCACCACAAAGGAAGATAGTAACACGACAAAAAGGAAAAAAAGATACAGAAAACAAAATAGAAACATGGCAGTAATGAGATCCTGTATATCAATAATAACTCTAAATGTAAATGAATTCGATGTCCCAATTAAAAGACACAGAGAGACTGAATGGATTATAAAACAAGAACCAACAAAATACTGCCTACAAGAAACTCACTTTACCTATAAATACACACACCAGCTGAAAGTGAAGGGATGGAAAAAGATATTTCATGCAAATGGAAACCAAAAAAGAGCAGCAGTAGCTATGCTTATATCAGATAAAATAGACTTCAAGCCAAGGAAAGTAAAAAAAGATAAGGAGGGTCATTATACAATCATAAAGGGATCAATTCAACAAGAGAATGTAACAATTCTAAATATATATGCACTCAACTCCCAAGCACCCAGTTATATAAAGCAATTACTATTGGACCTAGTGGGAGAGATTGACTCCAACATAATAACAGTTGGGGGGGACTTTAATACCCCACTTTCAGCAAAGGACAGATCATACAGACAGAAATTAACCAGGAAACATCAGAATTAATCTCTACTGTAGGCTGACTTGACCCAACAGACATTTATAGAACATTTCATCCAACAGCTGCAGAATACACACTCTTCGCAGCAGCACATGGAACATTCTCCAGAATAGACCATGTTAGGACACAAAACAAGTCTCAACAAATTTTTAAAATTGAAATCATATCAATTACCTTATAGGACCACAATGGAATAAAACTAGACATCAATAACAAAAGGGACAGTAGAAATCATACAAATACATAGAAATTAGACAATATGCCCCTAAACAATGAATGGACCAAAGAAGAAATCAAGAAGAAAATTAAAATATTCACAGAGACAGTGAAAATGAAAACACAACATATCAGAACCTATGGAATACAGCAAAGGCAGTCCTAAGAGAGAAGTTTATAACAATAAAGACATACATCAAAAAGAAGAAAAACTCCAAGTAAACAACCTAACTTTCCAGCTCAAGGAGTGGAAAAACAGAAACAAACCAAACCCAACCCAAAATCAGTAGAAGGAGAAAAAATAACAAAGATCAGAGAAGAAATAAATGAATTAGAGGTTAAAAAAAACAACAATAAAAAAAAGATTGATGAAATAAGGAGCTGGTTTTTCAAAAAGATAAGCAAAATCTATAAAAATTTAGCTAGACTAATGAAGGAAAAAAGAAGACTCTAGTAAAATCAGAAATGAAAAAGGGGGTATTACAACTGATACCACAGAAATACAAAGGATCTTAAGAAACTACTACAAACAACTATATGCAAACAAACTGGAAAACCTTGAAGAAATGGATAAATTCCTGGACACATACAGCTTACGAAAGTTGAATCATGAAAGACTGGAAAACCTAAACAGACCAATAACAAGTTATGAGATTGAAGTAGTAATACAAAGTCTTCCAACAAAGAAAATCCCAGGACCAGATGGCTTTACTGTCAAATTCTACCAAACGTTGAAAGAAGAACTAATACCAATTCTTCTCAAACTCTTCCAAAAAAATTGAAAAGGAGGAATGCTTCCAAACTTATTCTATGAGGCCAGCATTACCCTCATACCAAAACAGGAAAAACACACACAAAAATCTACAGACCAATATCCCTAATGAACACAGACATGAAGATCCTCAACAAAATACTAGCAAACAGAATCCAGCAACACATTGAAAAGATCATACATCATGATCAAGTAGGATGCGTTTCAGGGCTACAAGGACGGTTCCTATTGGGAAAATATAGGAAAATGGTCAGGGCCCCTCAGATGTTTGGAATCTTGCCGAGCATTTGCTGTGAACAGGTTGTGTGTGGGTGGAGTTAGTGTGCCTGTGGGGCACCGCCACCTTGGCTGGAGTTTACTACCTCACGTGGCCGCCCTGCTCAAGCAGCCATGCCTTTCCAACCTACAACTTCCAAGGACCTGTTTGCCGGTTATGTAGCCCATTGACCTGTGTGTAAGGGGTCTGGTGACCCAGCCTGGCATGTGAGGGGTCTGGGGAGCCAATCTGGTGTGTGAAGGGTTTGTGACTCAGTCTGTGAACGGGCTTGAGAGTTCTGTGAACTCCAGACCCAGCCCTAGCATGACAGTTCCACATACACAAATCTATAAATGTGATGCAACACATCAACAGAATGAGAGGAAAAAACATCTGATAGTGTCAATAGATGCAGAAAAAGCATTTGACAAAATCTAACACCCCATCGTGACTCAACAAATTAGGTATAAAAGGAACGTATGTCAACACAATAAAGGCCGTATACAACAAACCCACAGCTCATATCAGACAGAACGTACAAAAATTGGAGGATTTTCCTCTAAGATCCAGAACAAAACAAAAATGCCCCTTTCCTCACTCTTATTCAACATAGTAATAGAAATTCTAGCTTATGCAATAAGGCAAGAGAAAGCAATAAAGTGCATTCACATTGGAAAAGAGGAAGTCGAACTATCCCTATTCACAGATGACATAATCTTATACATAGAAAATCTTAAAGACTCCACCAAAACAATTACTAGAACTAACAAATGAATTCAGTAAAGTGGTAGGATACAAAATCAACAAATAAAAATCAGTAGTCTTCCTATATGCCAACAACAAAATAGCTGATGAAGAAATCAAGAAAATAATCCTATTCATAACAGCTACCAAAAAATGAAATACCAGGGAATAAATCTACAAAGAAAACTATAAAATATTGGTGAAAAAATTAAAGAGGACACAAATAAATGGAAAGGCATCCCATGCTCATGGGTCAGAAGAATTAACATAATCAAAATGTCCATATTACCCAAACAATCTACCCATTCAAAGCAATCTCTATCAAAATACCAGTGATGCCCCTCCCCATGGCAACACAGCCCCTGCCGCACTTGCACCCTCGGCCGCCATGCAGTTTATGTTGCTTTTTAGTCATCAAGGAAAGCTTCAACTGCAGAAATGGTATGTCCCACTTTCAGACAAGGAGAAGGAAAAGATCACAAGAGAACTTGTTGAAACCATTTTAGTACGGAAACCTAAAATGTGCAGCTTCCTTGAGTGGCCAGATTTAAAGATTGTTTACAAAAGATATGCTAGTCTGTATTTCTGCTGTGCTATTGAAGATCAGGACAATGAGCCAATTGCCCTGGAAATAATTCATTGTTATGTGAGATTACTTGACAAGTATTTTGGCAGTGTGTGTGAACTTGATATCATCTTTAATTTTGAGGAGGCATATTTTATTTTGGATGAGTTACTTTTGGGCAGGGAAGTTCAGGAAACATCCAAGAAAATTTTTCTTAAAACAATTGAGCAGGCTGATCTACTGCAGGAGGAAGCTGAAACCCCATGTAGTGCTCTTGAAGAAATTGGACTGACATAACTCTCCCCCCTTGTTGATGATTTCTTGTGGCATTTCACACACTGTAGATGGTCACTGCCTTCATGGCCATGTTGGCTAATGGTTTAAGATGTCTTGTCAGTATTACTGTTTTGCTAAGCTGCTTAACACAGGCCTACACAATTTTTTAAAGGGAACTTTGTTTAATCAAATGATAAATTAAAGAACGTAAATATGAATTAAGATGATGCAGAAAAAAAAAGATACCTTTTCTGGATATTTTTAAATTTATAGGTCAGTCAGTTTCTCTTAATCTGATTAAGCGCATGTATGAAAATGACACATCTATATAGATGTNACTTGATATCATCTTTAATTTTGAGGAGGCATATTTTATTTTGGATGAGTTACTTTTGGGCAGGGAAGTTCAGGAAACATCCAAGAAAATTTTTCTTAAAACAATTGAGCAGAAACTTGATATCATCTTTAATTTTGAGGAGGCATATTTTATTTTGGATGAGTTACTTTTGGGCGGGGAAGTTCAGGAAACATCCAAGAAAATTTTTCTTAAAACAATTGAGCAGACTGATCTACTGCAGGAGGAAGCTGAAACCCCATGTAGTGCTCTTGAAGAAATTGGACTGACATAACTCTCCCCCCTTGTTGATGATTTCTTGTGGCATTTCACACACTGTAGATGGTCACTGCCTTCATGGCCATGTTGGCTAATGGTTTAAGATGTCTTGTCAGTATTACTGTTTTGCTAAGCTGCTTAACACAGGCCTACACAATTTTTTAAAGGGAACTTTGTTTAATCAAATGATAAATTAAAGAACGTAAATATGAATTAAGATGATGCAGAAAAAAAAAGATACCTTTTCTGGATATTTTTAAATTTATAGGTCAGTCAGTTTCTCTTAATCTGATTAAGCGCATGTATGAAAATGACACATCTATATAGATGTAAAATCAAATAATCAGGCAATATACATTTACTAATTACTGTATTTGACAAAGGAAACTTAAATTATACTGTATATACTGTAAATTAAACCTGGTTTGATGAAACCAAACACTAGTGCAGAATTTCAGTATATATAAGAATAAAGGGAATTGACATGTCACATATCAAATGAATGAAAATTTAACTCTGTTAAAACTTAAAAACAAAAACAAATTTTTATCAAAGACCCGTATTGAAAACTATGTATCTTAAAGCAAGGGGAATATAGGTTATTTTAAAAAACTAAATTGGAATAATGCTGTTTTACACTAAAATGTATTTCTTAGGCATTTGAACCTGGGATGACAGATTATTTCATTATGGTGAGCACACAATTTTTAAGGCCAAGGCATATTTGATTTCTGAGATGAATTTTTTGTGGTCATAATCATTTACTTAGTTGGTTTCCTTTTGATACTCCCAAATAAAGTGGGAATGTTAATTTACTAGGAATTCTTCATAACAGTATCTTACAGAAAATGTGTTCCTCTCTCCACAAAGTGTTGCATGTAAAGTCACTGTTTAAAGCACTAATGTTCCTTCTGGGTGCTTGTTAAAGCCAAATTTATTTTGCTTCCCTCCTCTTAGAAGTGCTACAAACTTTACAACAGCTTCCTTTCCTTCTATGGCACTGCCTAGTTATCAGAAGTCTTATATAAATTTTAAAAAAACACCTTTCATATGAAAAAGTGAGTTAAGTGAGATAAAATGGCTTTAGTTGCCCCTATATTTTTAAAGCTATATAATTGTTCAGCATCACTTTTATATGTACTTATACATATCTAAATATGTCTTCATGGTTTACATTTTCACTTGCATATGCTGGGCTGGATTAAGCTTTGTTGTGACTCTGACCAATATTGAGGCCACGTGAGCACTGTCTTATCACATAGCCAATTAGTTATAATAAATGTTCAATGTATAAAAAAAAATACCCATGACATTCTCCACAGAGACAGGAAAAACAATCTTAAAATTTATATGGAACCACAAAGATCTCATATAGTAAGAACAATCCTGAACAAAATAACAAAGTTGAAGACATCACACTTCCTGCTTTCAAAATATAAAATAAAGCTATACTATAAACCAAAACTGCATGGTACTGGCAGAAAAACAGACAAACTAACCAATGAAATAGTATAGAGAGCCCCAAAATAAACCACTGCACTTACAACCAACTGATTTTCAAAAAAGGTGCCGAAAACATACAATGGGGAAAAGACAGCCTCTTCAACAAAAGGTGCTGGGAAAACTGGATATCCACATATGGAAGATTGACACTAGACCCCTATCTCTCACCATACACAAAAATCCACTCAAAATGGATCAAAGACCTAAATTTAAGACCCAAAACTATAAAACTACTAGAAGAAAACACAGGGAAAATGCTACACAAAATGGGAGTGAGCAGTACTTTTTAAAGCGAGAGTACAAAGGCACAGGCAACTAAAACAAAAATGCATAAATGGGACTACATCAAACTCAAAAGCTTCTGCACAGAAAGAGACACTATCAACAAAGTGAAAAGACAACCTACAGAATGGGAGAAAGTGTTTGCCATTACACATCACACAAAGAGCTAATATCCAGAATACATAGGAACTTAAATGACTAAACAGCAAAAAAAACAAATAACCTAATTAAAAAATGGGTAAAGGACCCAAATAGACATTTCTCAAATGAAGGCATACAAATGGCCAACAGGTACATGAAAAAATGCTCAACATCACTAATCATCAGGGAGCAAATTAAAACTATAATGAGATATCATCTCACTGCAGTTAGAAAGGCTATTATCAACAAGACAAAAAAATAACAA
>NW_007726144.1:13010-27285 GCF_000696425.1 Galeopterus variegatus | reverse complement strand
AGCTAATATCCAGAATACATAGGAACTTAAATGACTAAACAGCAAAAAAAACAAATAACCTGATTAAAAAATGGGTAAAGGACCCAAATAGACATTTCTCAAATGAAGGCAAACAAATGTCCAACAGGTACATGAAAAAATGCTCAACATCACTAATCATCAGGGAGCAAATTAAAACTATAATGAGATATCATCTCACTGCAGTTAGAAAGGCTATTATCAACAAGACAAAAAAATAACAAATGTTGGCAAGGATGCAAAGAAAAAAGAAACTCTCCTACACTGCCAGTGGGAATGTCAATTGGTACAGACACTGTGGAAAACAGTATGGAGGTTCCTCAGAGAACTGAAAATAGATCTACCCTATGACCCATCTATCTCACTACTGGGTATATACCCAAAGGAAATGAAATCAACATTTCAACAGACACCTGCACTCCCATGTTTACAATTCACAATAGCCAACAGATGGAATCAACCAAAATGTCCACCAATGGATGAAAAGGTTAAAAAACAACCAACAATAATGACGAAAAAAAAAAAAAAAACTGTGGTGCATAAATGGACAATGGAATACTACTCAGCTATTAAAAAACTAATATTAAGTGAGGTAAGTCAGGCACAAAAAGACAAATACAGCATGATACCACTCATATATGGAACCTAAAAAAAAGAAAAGAAAAAAAGTGGTTCTCATATAAGTAGAGAGTGGAATAATAGTTACCAGAGGTGGAGAGGGTATGACAGTGGGGGGAAGAAAAGTCGGGGATTAATGAGTACAAAACTATGCTACCTACTCTAAGTGAATCAATGTGCAGTATATGCATGTATTGGAACAGCATATTGTACCTAACTAATATGTACAAATACATGTTAAAATATTTTGAATTAAAAAGTAAAATTTAAAAAAAGAAACTAGTATATTGAAGTCCCCTACTATTATTTAGTTTATAAATTTAGGTGCTTTAATTAGTCTGTTTTTGTGTTGATATAACAGAATACCTGAGACTGGGTAATTTATAAAGAAAAGAATTTTTTGGGCTCATCTGAGACAGCTGCATCTGGTGTGGGCCTTAGCCTGCTTCTACTGATGGCAGGCAGCCAGTGAGAGCAGAGAGATCACATAGTGAGGGGAAGCAAGAGAGAGTGGGGGAATGTCAGGCTCCTTTTAATAATCAGCTCTCGCAAGAACTAACAGAGCTAGAACTCACTCACTAACTCTCCCACCAGGGAAGGCATTAATCTATACATAAGGTAACTGCCCCCCTGATCCAAATACCTCCCAACACTGCCACACTGGGGGATCGTATTTCAACATGAGCTTTGGGGGGACAAACATATCCAAGTTATATCAGTGTTCTGATATACAATGCACGTAACTGCCCCCCTGATCCAAATACCTCCCAACACTGCCACACTGGGGGATCGTATTTCAACGTGAGCTTTGGGGGGACAAACATATCCAAGTTATATCAGTGTTCTGATATACAATGCATATATATATATATATATATATAGTTACAGTTATACTTACAATTATATTCTCTTGATGAATAGACCACTTTCTCATTATATCCAACCCATGTCTCTTGTGACAGATTTTTATTGAAAGTCTATTTTGTCTGATATAAGTATGGCCACCTCTGCTCTCTTTAGTTACAATTTGCATGGAGTATCTTTTTCCATCTCTTCTCTTGCAGCCTATGTGTGTTCTTAAGTCTAAAATGAGTCTCTTCTAGGCAACATAGTGTTCTTTTCTGTGTAGAATTTAATGCATTTACATTTATAATAATCGTTGATAGGTAATGACATGCTATTGTCATTTTTAATTGATTTCTGATTGTTTTACAGTTCTTTGTTCCTTTCCTTGTCTGTCTTCCTTTGTGATTTCTTGATGTTTTTGTAGCATTATGCTTTGATTCCTTTCTCTTTATATTTTGTGTACCTACAATAGCTTTTTCTTTTTCTTTTGGATTACAATAAGGTTTACACAAAACATCATATAGTTATAACAGTCTGTTTTAAGCTGATAACAAGTTTACTTCAATCACATACAAAACTTCTACAGTTTTACTTCTCCCCCCTCCCACATAGTTTACACTTTTAATGTGATATTTTTAGGGCTGGCCAGTTAGCTCAGTTGTCTAGAGTGCAGCCTTATAACACCAATTCACAAGTTTGGTTCCCTGTACTGGCCAGCTGCCAATAAATAATGCGATCTTTTTATCTTCTGCATCTATTACAAAATATTTAATACTTTACCCTTTAACATTTATACTAGAGTTAGAGTGATTTACACATTACTTTATAAGAGGACTTTGAATTTGACTATATAAGTACATTTACCAGTGACATTTGCACTTTCATATGTTTTCGTGTTAGTTAGCATCATTTTGTTTCACTTCAAATAACTACCTTTACTATCTTCATAAGACAGATCTACTACTGATGAACTCTTTCAGCTGTTGTTTGTTTGTGGATGTCTATATCTTCTTCATTTCTGGAGGACAGCTTTCTCAGACATACCATTCTTTGTTGGTAGTTTTTTTCTTTCAGTATTTTAAATACGTATTCCCACTCCTTCCTGATTTTCAGAATTTCTCTTGAGAAGTACACTGTAAACCTCACTGGGGGTTCATTTTACATGATGAGTCTCTCTTATCTTGGCACTTTCCAGATTCTGTCTTTGTCTCTGAATTCTGGCAATTTGATTGTAATGTGGCCTCAAAGTATTCCTCTTGGGTTGATCTTCCTTGAGGCCCTTTGAACTACATGAATCTGGATATTCACATACCTCTCAATATTTGGGGGGTTTTCAGCTAGTATTTTCTTTTATCTTTTTTGTTTTTGTTTGGTTTTTGGTTTTTGGTTTTTTGGCAGCTGCCCTGTATGGGAATCTGCATCTGAACACTTGCTTCATCTTGGTGTTATGACATCATGCTCTAACCAACTGAGCTAACCAGCCAGCCCCTCAGCTAGTATATTAATCAGTTTCTGTTAACAGAAACACCTGAAACTGGGTAATTTGTAAAGAAACAATATTTATTGCTTACAGTTTCAGAGTCTGGAAAGTCCAAAGTCCATGGAACACATCTGGTAAGGGCCTTTTCCTAGTGGTGACTACCATGATGCAGGATATCACATGACAAATATGGCAGGAGCAGAGAGAGAATGAGCCTAACCTCCTCACTGGCTCTCCTTTTAAATCACCAGAACCATGCCCATGACCACCATCAAACCATCAGTGGATTAATCCATTTACTAGGGTATGGTCTTCACAGTCTAGTCACCTCTTTAAGGTCTCACCTTTCAATTACCATAATACAATTTTCCACACTCTTAACATTGTCACAGTGGAGATTAAGTTTCGGGGGAACATTCAGTCCACAGCAGTTAGTATTTCTTTAAATAAATTTTCTTCCCCTTTTTTTCTTCTCCTTTGAAGACTCCCATAGTTTGTATTTTCATACAGAGGTGGTTTCCCATATGTTGCTTATACTTTCTTCACTTTTTTTGATTCCTTATTCTTTGTGTTCCTCTAATTGTCTAATATCAAAGGACCTGTCTTCAATTTTGGTAACTCTTTCTTCTGCATGATTGAGTCGGCTGCTGAAGCTCTCTATTGAATTTTCCAGTTTTGTCATCATATTCTTCAGTTCCAGAATCTTTGTTTGGTTCTTTTTCATGGTTTCTATTTCTATATTAAACTTCTCATTTAGGGGCCGGCCGGTGGTGCACTGCTACAGTGCGCTGCTTGGGAGCGCGGCGGCGCTCCCGCTGAGGGTTTGGATCCCACATACAGACCGGCCGCTCACTGGCTGAGTGAGGTGCGGACGCAACACCGAGGGTTGCGATCCCGTTGCCGGTCACGAAAAAAGACAAAAAGGAAAAAAAAAAACTTCTCATTTAGTTCATGCATGGTTCTCTGATTTCCTGATTGTTTATCTGATTTCTCTTACACCTTATTGAAATGCCTTAAGATGATTATTTTGCATTTTTTGTCAAGTAATTTATAAATCTCCATTTCTTTGGAGTTTATTACTGCAGCTTTATTAGTTTACTTTGATGGTGTCATGTTACCTGATTCTTTATTTTCCATTTAGCCTTGCATTTGTGTCTGTGCATTAAAAATCAACCACCTCTTACAGCCTAGTTATGGAAAATAAAGACCTTCTCCTGTTGCATCCCCACGCTGATACGATTTTTTCTGGGATCAAAGTTGAGTGGGGTTGGAGCCAGGTTACATAGCTGCTGCTGGGTCCACAGGGTGCTGATGGTTGGCAGGCCTGTTACTAGGGCCTCAAGAGGGTGTGAGTACTGTTTGGACCTTGGGTAAATTGGACTGACTCCAAGATCTTGGTCAGTAGGGCTGGCACAGGGACAAAGGTCAACAGTCGGGTCCACAGATGGCGGTCCTATTTTCTGGTGCATAAATGGGTATATCTTCCTCCTGGTCAATGAAAGGGCTCCTGCAGGATCATTGAGTGGGCCACTGGGTGGGCAGAATTGGCCCAGGACTGTGACTGAGCAGACTCGAAACCAAGTCCAGGGCTGCTTTAGGGCCAACAGTTTGCAGGCTTGCCTCCACGTGAGTGAAAAGGCATATCTCCTGCTGGGTTCCTGAATAGGCAAGACTGCCCCAGATCACAGCTGAGCAGGGCTGAAGCTAGGCCTCAGGGCTGCTTCAGAATCTGAAGTCTGAACAAATGTGTATCCCCAGTGGGCCATTGGGTGGGCAGGAATACTCTCTGACCACAGCTGGGAGGGGATGAACCATGTTTCAAGGCCACATCAATATCCACAGTGAAACTGAAGTTGACAGGAAATAGAGCAAGTTATAGGTCCGCTTCAGGGTTCACTGCCAGGACCGAGGTTGGCAGGCCTATCACCTGAGGCCTGGGTATTTGTGACCTCTCCCAGGTCCCTTGGCAGATGGTTCTCATGGAAGGACCAAGGACAGACAAAGTTGTAGCCAATTCTACAGGAAGATGGAGCTGTTTCCAGGTTTGTAGCCAGGAACACAGTAAGCCTTCCTCTGGGATGTTAGCCTGTCCTTTCAAAACAGCCTTCTTCAGTCTTGGGCTCCACTGGAGTTTTGCAACCATTTATCTGTATCCCAACTCTCTCACAAACGTACTTTTGCCTGTAGAAGTCTGCCAAAGATTTGTTGCTGTGAGGAGATCTGAGTGGGGTACCCCCTATTCCACTATCCTGCTCTCAAACTTTACTTTTTAAAAATACACTAAACTATGTACAATCAAGAAGTTCACTGAAATCCTAGTAGGATAAGTTCAAAGAGATAGCATATCAAAGTCAGTATATGAAAGCCAGGCTCTTCAGCCTATCAAAGTCAAACTCTTAAAAGACAATACCTAACAGAGACTCTTCAAAGCAGAAATAGAGGGGAGATGCAGCATGTACAAGGGATTTCCAATAAGATTAACAGCTGATTTCATGGATGCCAGAAGACTCTGGGGTGACATACTCAAAGTGCTCAGGAAAAAAATCGTACAATCAAGGATTCACTATCCCACAAATCTAGCCTTCAAAAATGGAGGAGAAACTACATCATGCCTAGAAAAACAAAAACTGAGAATGTGTCCCTGCTATGGTTGCTGTATACCAAATGCTAAAGGGAGTTATTCAGGCCAAAATAAAAGAACATTAGACATTAACTAAAATCCATATGAACAAATAAAGAGCACCCTAAGGGTAATTAATTAGATAAGTATAAAAACATGTGAATGGCTTTTTTGTGTTTATGACAGTGTATTAGTTCATTTTCTGTTGCTCATAACTGAATACCTGAAAGTGGACAATTTATAAAGAAATGGAATTTATTCCTTATAGTTTTGAAGGCTGGGAAGTCCTGGTTCAGGAGGGACAACTGGAAAGGACCTTCTTCTTGATGGTGACTCTCTACAGAGTCCCGTGACAACACAAGGTATCACATGGCAAGAGCATATCCATGTGCTTTTTTCTTCTCTTTATAAAGCCACTGTCTATTCCCTTATAACCCGTTAATACATGGATGGATTAATCCATTCAAGAGGACATAGTCATCATGATCCAATCACCTCTTAAAGACCCCATGTTTCAAATACCATAGTTGAACTTTCCACCTACTTAATACTGTTATTATAAGGATCAAGCTCCAACATGAGCTTGGGGGACTTTCAAACCATAGCATAACAGTTTTTTCTCCTAATTTAAAATAAATTTGCAGAGTGATCCAATCACCTCTTAAAGACCCCATGTTTCAAATACCATAGTTGAACTTTCCACCTACTTAATACTGTTATTATAAGGATCAAGCTCCAACATGAGCTTGGGGGACTTTCAAACCATAGCATAACAGTTTTTTCTCCTAATTTAAAATAAATTTGCAGAGTTCCAGTCAAGGTGGCAGAATAGACAGTCCCCAGCATCACTCTCTCCCACAAATCAACCAATTTACAACTATAAAAATGTAACAACAGCAAAACTGGGTCTGCTGGAGCTCAGGGGAAGAGGAGGAGAGACCTGTGGAGTTCATGAAGGTGGGAGAAGCCATGATGACAGAAAGAAAAAACTGCTTGGAGCATTTTGGGCCACAGCCACTTTAATGCTGGAACTGCTGAACACACGGAGCAAGAGCCAGCAGAAGCCGCAGCTGTGCCCTTCAGATGGAGTTGCTTGGAGGCAGCAGGGGAAAAGAGAGCCTTGGTGGCTTCCAGGACAGCCAGATCACTAATAAGGATCCTGAGGACCCATGCAGGAGCAGGGAGCCAGAACAACTGAAATAGGGGAGACAATCAGAGGCTGGTGAGTCATCACAAGGGACTGGCACATGGCCTGTCCCCTGGGAAGTGTTTGGAGCGTGGGCAATGAGGGGGATGAGCCCACCAGGAGAACAGTGGGACACAGCAAGGACAGCCGATCTATGCCCCAATCAGCACAGAGCCACTGAGAGGAGACTGGTCGGGAATGCAGAATGGCATGGGGTACAGTTTGATGAAAAAACTCAGGCCCAGATCAGAGTTTCTACACAACCCAGGTGCACTGGGTGTCTGTAGAGCTGACACTTTGGGGCCCCACCTGGGGTCCCAGGGCATGGAGCCAGGGACCAGACCCCCTGCCCACAACCAGGCACACCGCCAGCACCTCAGGGGCCTGCCTGGAGTTCTGAGGCATAGAGCCAGGGACTGGACCCCCCCCACACAACCAGGCACACAACCAGTGCCAAGGAGCATGCCAAAAACATCACCTCCGTGTGGGTGGCCCACCACAGCCACCACAGTAACAACAGCTGCTGAAAAAGTGGCTAGATGTCACAACCACCATGCAGATGATCCACCAGCCACTGGAGTATATTGACACAGGGAGAGTCACCAGCAGAGAGCAAAGAAAAGAAGAGGATATCTCTCTCCACAAAGCCTATTCCAGAGTAACAGAAGAAGCATCTGCTCTATGATATTATTGGGGGACCTGAACACACCTTTCAGCATTGGACAGATCACTCTTTCAGAGGAAGAGAAGAAATCTAGGGTCATCAGTGATGGGAGGGGGGAGGGAGAGGGGGAATAGGGAGAGATTGGACAAGAGGCATAAAGAATAAGTACAATTTGTAACAATATACATACTAGTAATATTGATTTGATCAACCTATGTCAGCATTGAATCCCAAAAATATGTATAATCAATTATGACTAGATTAAAAAATAAAATAAAATATATTTGCAAAACATCAAAATTAGTCTGTGTTAATGAGTACACTAGGTCAAAGGCAGACTTGTACAACAATGATAGAACAAGAAGGTGGAAACACAGCTACACAGGATTAAATTTTTGTATACTATTGAAATTAAAGCAGTACTAATATATTTAGAAATGCATAAATAAAGATGTTAATTTTATTTCCCAGAAATAAAAAATATTGTAAGAGAATACCATTAACAATTGTAGGACAAAAATTAGATAAACTAGATTATGGACAAATTCCTAGAAAGATACAAACTATGAAAACTGACTTAAGAACAAACAGAAAATCTACATAAACCTATAAGTAAAAAGAGTAAATTAGTTACCATTTGCATATAATGTCTTTTTTCCATCTCTTCTCTTGTAGCCTACGTGTGTTCTTAAGTCTACAGTGAATCTCTTGTAGACAAAACATTGTTCTTTTTTATTTTATCTATTCAGCCAGTCTGTGTCTTTTCATTGGAGAATTTAATGTATTCACATTTAAAATAATTACTGATATGTAACGATGTACTATGGCCAAATTTAATTGTTCTCTGATTATTTGGTAGTCATCCCTATATAGGATCCAAACCCCCAGCACTCTCCCGAGTGCGCCACGGGCTCGGCCCTAACCTATTCATTTTGAAGTCAGAGCAAAGTTGCACAGTGTGAGCTGGCAGGCTGGGGTTCGGGGCGGGCAAAGGCCACACTCACTCAATCCTGCTTCGTAGGGACCTGCCACAGGCCACGGGCCCAGCCAAAGCTGCAGAGGCAGCAGCCAAACTCTCAAATCAACCCAAAATGCTCCTCGTACTAGATATGCCCTCCTGCTCGGCACCACCACAGACCCCGCTTGGGGCCCACTGCCAGGCACACAAATGTCCCCAAGGGCAGCATGGCCTCCCCTTCTTCTCGGCCCACTGTCCAGATTGCAGCTCCTGGCAGGCAGGCACCCAGGGTCCCATCCAGAGAATGGGATCTGCCTGTGATGACTGATGGGACACGCCCAGCCCTGGCCCATGTGCAGAGCCCCGCACCTAGGGAGGGGTGTGGATAGGACGGCCCTTGGGGGTAAGGACCCCCTCCTGCTGTGCCCATTGTGTGTTTTGTTTAGAGACCCCACAGAAAGGCATTTTTTTTTTCTATTTCTGTGAAGAATGTCATTCGTATTTTAATGGGGATTGCATTGAATCTTTTGATCACTTTGTGTAGTATAGAAATTTTTGCAATGTTAATTCTTCCAATTTGAGAGGATGGAATGTATTTCCATCTTTTTGTATCCTCTTTAACTTCTTTCAACAGTGATTTGTAGTTATCATTGTAGCGATCTTTCACCTCCTTGGTTAAACTGATTCTTAGGTGGCTTTTTTGTTTCATTTTGTGTTTTGGTGACTATTGTAAATTGGCTAGTTTCCTTGATTTCTTTTTCTGCCGGTTCATTGTTTGAGTATAAAAACACTACTGATTTTTTTATGCTGATTTTGTATCCTGCAAATTTATTGAAATCATTTATCAACTCTAACAGATTTTTTGTACAGTCTTTAGGTTTTTCTATATATGGATCATGTCATCTACCAATAGGAACAATTTGACTTCACCTTTTCCAATATGAATGCTTTTTATTCCTCTCTCTTGCCTGAGTGCTTTGGCTAGAACTTCCAATACTATGCTAGATATGAGTGGTGAGTGTGGACATCCTTTTCTTGTTCCCATCACGATGATATTGACAGGGGATCTGTGATAGAGTTTGGATGTATTGTCCCCCCAAAACTCATATGGAAATCTGATCCCCAATGTGGGAGTGTTGGCAGCTCCTTGAGTCATGGGGGCAGATCCCTCATGAATGGATTAATGCTTTCCCTGGGGGGTGGGGGTAGTGAGTGGGTCCTCGCTTTATTAGTTCCCATGAGAGGTGGTTGCTTAAAAAGACCCTGGCACATCCATCTCTCTCTCTCTCTCTCTCTCTCATCTCATCTCTCTTTCCTGTCTCTCTCTCTCTGGCTTCCTCTTGCCATGTGATCTTCTTCTACCCACCCACTGACTGCCAATTTTCACCATCAGTAGAAGCAGCCTGAGACCAGCACCACATGTAGCTATGCCAGAATTGTGAGCCAAAAAAAAAAAACTCTTTTCTTTATAAATTACCCAGTGTCAGGTATTCTATTATAACAACACAAAAATGGACTAATATAGAAAATTGGTATGGAGGAGTGGGTTGTTGCTATACAGATACCTGAAAATGTAAAAGTGGTTTTGGAACTGGGTAATGGGCAAAGGTTGGAGGAGTTTGGAGGACTAAGAAGAAGACAAAAAGATGAGGGAAAGTTTGGAACATTTTAGAGATTGGTTACATGGTTGTGACCAGAATGCTGATAGAAATGTGGACAGTAAAGACCATGCCTATGATGAGGTCTCAGATAGAAATGAGGGACTTATCAGGAATTGAACAAAACATCACCCTTGCTACATCATAGCAAGGAACTTGGCTGCATTGTGTCCATGCCCTAGGACTTTGTGGAAGGTGGGACTTAAGAGTTGTGAACCAGAACGTTTGGCAGAAGAAATTGCCAAGCAGCAAAGCATTCAGGAAGCTGCATGGCTACTTGCAACAGCCTTTGCTGAGTTATGGCAGAAAAGGCATGATGTAAAGCCAGAATTTAAAAGGGAAGTAGAGTGTAAAGATTTGGAAAATTTGCAGCCTGGCCATGTGGTAGAGAAGCAAAGAGCAGGAAAAAAATGCAAGGGTAAAGCGGATAGACTGGTTGCTAAAGATATTAGCATGGCGATGAAGCAGCCAGATGCTAATAACTAAGACAGTGGGAGAAAGGCCCTGAAGGCATTTCAGAAGTCTGGAAGGACATCCTTACCGTCACAGACCCAGAGTCCTATGAGGCCCAAGTTGTTCCAGAGGACAGACCTCGGGTGCCACTGCCTTCAGGAAACTGCTCCTTGCACCTCAGCTGCTCTGGCTGGAGCAGCCCTGCCTCAAGCCACCTCAAGTATGGTTTGTGCAGCAGCTCTGGAGAGCACAAGCCAGAAACCTTGGTAGCATCCTCATGGTGTTAAGTCTGCAGGCCAGCAGAACATGAGAGCAGTGGAGGCATGGAAGCCTCCACCCAGAGTTCAGAAGATGTATGGAAAAGCCTTGGGGGCCAGGCAGAGACCTGCTGCAGGGGTGGAGCCACAACAGAGGCCATGTTCTAGAGCAATGCAGAGCAGAAAAGTGGAGCCAGAGCCCCCACAGAGAGCCCCCACCAGGGAAATGTCTAGTAGAGCCAAGGCAGTGGGAACCCCAGAACTGAAGGGCCAGAGGCAACGTGCAATGCCAGCCTGGAAAAACCTCAGGCACCAGTGCAGCCCAGTGGGCTGTGCTCAGCAGAGCTGTGGGGGTGGGGCTGCCCAAGGCTTTGGGGGCCCAGATGACCTATTGTGCCCAGGATGCAGGACTTCAAGTCAAAGAAGACTATTTTGAAACTTTAAGATTTAATGTCTGCCCTGCTGGGTTTCAGACTTGTTTAGGGCCTGTTTCTCCTTTCTTTTGGCCTATTCCTCCCTTTTGAAATGGGAATGTGTACCCAATGCCTGCTCCACCATTTCATCTTGGAAGTAGATAAATTTGTTTTCGGTATTTACAGGTTCATGGCTGGAAGGAGTTTTGCCCTTTGGACTCAGGAGGAGACTTTGGACTTTGGACTTTTAAGTTGGTGATGGAAAAAGCTAAGACTTTTGGGACTATTGTAATGAAATGATTGTATTTTATATGTGAGAATGATGTGAATTTTGGGGGGCCAGGGGTGGAATGATAGAGTTTGGATGTATTGTCCCCACATGCCTGCTAAGACCTATTAGGTAAACTGATCTAACTCTCCAGCCAGCCTCCTAAATGCCCTTGTTCCACCATCACTCAATCTCACATACTGAGTAAATCATGAAACTTGGATTGATTGAACTGTTCACCTCTGCACAACACTCATGCTACCTGACAGAATCATCAACCTCCTGGTTGACACTATTATAAATTGATAATACCTGACCTCAACCAAATTTTAATGCTATTCAACAATCAGTTTTTTGCACAACAGATATTTAAAGATAATATAAATTAATGATAGCTCACACTTATTGAAAGCTTGCTATGTGCCATGCATTGTTCTAAGAATGCCGCATGTTTTAACCATTTAATCTTCATAAGTACTTAATGAGATAGGTATCATTATCCCTATTTTACAGATTAGAAAAAGGAGACATAGAAAGACTAAGTCATTTGCTCAAGTCTACACTGCTAAAACATCAGAGTCAGCATTCAGATCCAGGGAGTTTGACTCCAGAGCCCACATTTTTATCATTTTGCTGACTCTCTCTCATATTTTCCAAACCTCTGCCTGGTATGGAATGAATTGTGTCCCCCCAAAATGTATAGGTTGGATCTCTAACCCTGATGTGATGGTATTTGGAGATCAGGACTTTGGGAAGTAATTAGGTTAGATGAAGTTATTATGGTGGAGGCTTCATGATAGGATTAGTGCCCCTATAAGAAGAAGATGTCAAGATCTTGATCTCTCTCTCTCTCCCCCCCACCCCTCTCTCCCTCCATCTCTCACTCTCTCCCTCTCTCCCACTCTCTCCACCAAAGGAGGACAAACTAAAAGGCAGCCATACACAAGCCAGGAAGAGAACCCTCACCAGAACCCGACCACACTGGCACCCAGATCTCAACTTCCAGTTCCCAAGACTATGAGTAAATAAATTTCTGTTGTTTAACTTGTCCAGTCTGTGGTATTTTACTATGGAAGCCTGAGCAGACTAAGACAGTGCCCTATCTTATCATTCATGGCAAATAACAGGACTTCCTCTTTCTTTGGGAAAAATATACAGCAGAAAGCAATGACTTCAAGCTTTTACCACCTAACTTCCAACTGACCTACATTTATTTATATCTGTCTTGTCTCCTGTTCCCACAGAAGACACTGTGCTCCTGTTGTCTAAGGTAAGTACCTTCACCTATGGTCTAAGCCCCTTCTCCTCCCACCTTTTCAAGAACCTTGCTCTCTAATGTATTTCCTCTTTCTCTGGTATATTCCACTGACCCTACTCACTGTTTTGCTGCAGACACAAAACATTCTCAATACTCTCCCTTCATAACATCCCCTTAACCTCACACCCCATCTTTTGTCCTATTTCTCCATCTCCCACATCACAGCCACACTGCTACACTTGCTGCAAGACACTCATTCCTCCACCTTCCTCCACCAGCACTCCTCAGAAGGTCACCAGGTCAACCACCCAGCATTAGGCACTGTTGACCCTCCTTCCTGCTTAAAATACTCTCTTCCTCAGTTTCCCTGATATCTAACTCTCCTGGATCTCCCCCTTCCCCTCTGCCACCCTCCTCAGGTTCCATTCCAATGGTCCCTCTTCCTCTACCTCTACCCTTCCCTCAAACATTGGTGCTTCCATGGATTTTGTCATTGGCTCCTTTCATTAGCTCCTTTCATTTGTCATTGGCTCATTTTTTCATTCTCTCACTAGGACATCTATTCCCCTGACTTCAGTTATTATTCACATGCTGCAATGCCCAAGTCTGTATCTCCACCCCACACCCTCCACTTAGCCTCAGACCTGCATTCAACTCTCTACTAGATGTCTCCACTGGGACCTCACGCCTGATGTGTCCAGTGCTGCATTTATCTTCATTTTCTAACGTATTTTTGTGTTCTATTCTCAGTCAATAAGCCGCCATCCAAAAACCTGGGCCTTATTCTTGGCTGCTTCCTCTCCCTGACTTCCTACAGCAGTTGATCAAGTAACTACACATGTCAAATCCTTTGCTAAGCACCTCACATGCAATGATTTTATTTTATTGTCAAGATCTTAAGAAGGAAGAAAGAAATAGTAAAACTTTAGCTCTTTCTAGCACTTACTGGTGAGGACATTGAAGCACAGCCCCTAAACCATCACACTTTTTCTCAACTTTCCCCTCATTTTATGACATCTCGAACAGGCTCCTCTATCCTCACCCCTCTCTCTGGCCCCAGACCCATGGATGTGACCCTTTTATGTCCTCCACTTCCTTCTCATCATACCCTATTGCAATTGTTCATTTTTTGCATTATATGGAACTTGTGGAGAAGGAAGATGCATTATTCTCCCACAGAAAACAAAAGCAGAAATTATTATCGTGTGTGCTATCTGACAACAAACTGCTTTTTGTTTCATGAGAAATGTTGGAGTAGTTTCAGATGATTTAACTGGGCCTACAAAAACATATTGAAAGTTTTTTCCTCCTACACAGCAAATTCTCTCTCCTTCCTGTTTCCACTGTGACCATTACCCCTCATACAAACAAAACAACTTGTTATTTGCTCAATTATTTAATGCAAATAAGACAAAACTGTCTGCAATATCTCTTCCCTTCAATCTTCCCAGCTTAGCCTGCAGTTTCACCTGCAGCAGTTAGGTTCCCAGTGATCAGAGGGAACCAGGGAAGTTTATCATTCCTAATCCCTGGACTCTGCAAAGGGATACACACAAACACACACACACACACACACAC
>NW_007726144.1:6184-12033 GCF_000696425.1 Galeopterus variegatus | reverse complement strand
TCAGGGAACACTGAGATGTGTTAACTACAGCAGGCAGTGATATTATTAACTATTCCCCAAACAATCTGTGAGGCAAATGCCCCCAACTTGAGTGAAAAAACGATTCATATTTTCAATTTAGACCAAATGGTAAAGGGAATGGATCAGGAACTGGAAGTGAATATACAAGGCCAAGGTCATTGCTGCAAACACTAACGGCTCCATGCACCAGTGCCCTGACCCAACCTCTAATCCACTTTGCAGACCTGGATAGATTAATCTCCAGCTTTGCAGACCCCTTCAGGAACCTTACTGAACTCCTCCCAACCTGGAATCCAAACTTTTAACCTGGTGTTTATGTCTTTCAACAGTATAAAAAAGTATGATTTATTTCTTTCCATTGGCCTTGTATCCTGCGATCTTGCTAAACTTACTTATCAGTTCTAAATGGTTTTCAATGTAGACCTGCAACTGTCTACAAATGACAGGATTTTCTCCACTTTCCCATCTGTATATCTTTTATCTCTCTCTCTTTTTTCTTTCTTTTATTATTTTTTTTTTGCCCTAAGGCACTGTGTCAAACTTAAAGTACAATGATAAACAGAAGTTGTGAAATTGAACATTTTTTTTTCCGATCTTAGAGAAAAAGTATTCAATTTTTCACTATTAAGTATGACTTTAAAGGGTTTTTTTTAACGTACCCTTTGCCAGATTCATCAGCTTTATTTATTTCCCTTATTATTTTTATTATTTTCTTCCTCCTACTTGCTATGGGTTTATTTCACTCTTATTTTTCTCAATTCTGAAGGTAAGAATTTAAATTTATAGTGATATATTTTTTCTTCTCTAAGTCTTTAATCCTACAAGTGTCCCTGTATGTACTGCCTCAGCTTCATTCCACAAATTTTTGTATATTTTTATTTTTATTCAGTTCAGATATTGTCTAATTTCCTTGAGATATGCTGTTTGGCCCATTAAATATTTAGAAGTATGTTGTATAATTTCTTTCTTTTTTTTTTTTTTTGGCGGCTGGCCAGTATGGGGATCCAAACCTGTGACCTTGGTGTTATAACACTGTACTCTAACCAACTGAGCTAACTGGCCAGCCACTCTCGTATAATTTGTTTAGAGAATTTCTGTTACCTTTTGTTATTAATTTCTAGTCTCATTTCATTATGATCAGACATCAGACAATATAACTTATATTACTTCAAATCTTAGCAGTTTGTCAAGATTTTTTTATAACACAGAATAGGACATATGTTAGTAAATTTTCCATGTGCACTTGAAAGAATCTGTTTTCTTTTTTTTTTCCTTTTTGTCTTTTTTCGTGACCAGTAACGGGATCGCAACCCTCAGTGTTGCACCCATACCGGACCGGGACCGGCAACGGGATCTCAACCCTCGGTGTCGCGCCCGCACCGCGCTCAACCAGTGAGCGGACTGGTCTGTATGTGGGATCCGAACCCTCAGCGGGAGCGCTGCCGCGCTCACAAGCACCGCACTCTACCGAGTGTGCCACCGGGCCGGCCCAAAGAATGTGTTTTCTGCTGGATGAAGTGTCCTATAGATGTCAATCGGGTCAAGGTGGTTGATGGTGGTGTTCGGTTCTATATTCCTGCTGACATTTCATCTACTGGTTCTGTTACTGGGAGAAAAGTGCTAAGGTCTTTGCCTGTAACTGTGGATTTATCTATTTCTCCTTTCACTCTTCTCAGTTTTGCTTCATTCATTTTGAACCTCTGTTTTAAGTGCATGCACGTTTAGGATTGTTATCTCTTCTTGGTGAATTGTCCTCTTCATCATTATGTGATATTCCTTTTTTTCCTGTTAATTGTCTTTGCTCTAAAGCTTGCTTTCTCTCATATTATTTAGCCATTTCAGTTCTCTTTGAAGTCCTGTTTGCCCAGCATATCTTTTTTCTCTTCTCTTACTTTTAACTCATTGATGTATTAAAGCCACACCAGATGGAGAATTATCACTGAATGACACCCTCCCTTATCTCTGTGTCCACTTGCCAGTCTACTCCCCCAGCTGAGGTGCTCCCTTGACCATCCTCTACTTTCTTATTTTTGTTGCCCTGTCCCAGGATCCATGTTAAAAGGTCCCACCTCAGTTGCATCACCCCATTATCCATAAGGGCCTTTGGTTTGGTTTGGCTTTTAACATTTATTTGTACATATTTTTGTGGTATAGTGTGTTGTTTCAATACATGCATATACTATACACTGATTCATGTAGGGTAGATAACATAGTTTTTTACTCATTAATCCACCACTGTCCTTCTCCCGACACCTTCTCCACCTTCTGGCCTCTGGTAACCATTATTCTACCCTCTCCTTCTATGAGAACTACCTTTTTTTTTTTTTTTTTTAGATTCCACATGAGTGAGATCATGTGGTATTTTGTCTTTTGGTGTCTGGCTTATTTCATATAACATAATGATCTTCTGTTCCATCCATGTTGCTGCAAATGACAGGACTTCATTTTCTTTATAGCTGAATAGTATTCCATTATGTATATATACCATAGGTGTTTTTTTATCCATTCAGCCACTGATGGGCATTTAGGTTGATTCCATCTCTTGGCTATTGTGAATAGTGCTGCAGTGAAAATGGGAGTGCAGGTGTCTTTGAAATATTGATTTTATTTCCTTTGGGTATATACCCAGTAGTGGGATAGCTGGGTCATAAGGTAGATCTATTTTTAGTTCTCTGGGGAACCTCCATACTGTTCTACACAAAGGCTATACCAATTTGGATTCCCACCAACAGTGTAGTAGGGTTCCCTTTTCTCCATATCCACAATAGCATCTGCTATTTTCTGTCTTGTCAATAACAGCCATTCTAACTAGAGTAAGATAATAATATCTCATTGTGGTCTTAATTTTCATTTCCCTGATGATTAGTGATGTTGAACATTTTTCCATATGCTGTTGTCCATTTATATGTCTTCTTTTGAGAAATTCCTGTTCAGGTCCTTTGCCCATTTTTTAATTGGGTTATTTGGTTTTTTGCTGTTGAGTTGTTTGAGTTCCTTATATATTCTAGATATTAACCCATTGTCAGATGTGTAGTTTGCAAACACTTTCTCTCATTCTGTGGGTTGTCTCTTCACTTTGTTGATTGTTTCCTTTACTGTGCAGATGCTTTTTAATTTGATGTAGTCCTAGCTGTCTATTTTTGCTTTTGATGTCTGTGCCTTTGTAGTCTTGTTCAAAAAAACACTGCCCACTCCTATTTCAAGTAGCATTTCCCCAATGTTTTCTTCTAGAAGTTTAATCGTTTCAGGTTTTGAATTTAGGTCTTTAATCCATTTTGAGTTTATTTATTTGGGTATGTTGAGAGACAGGGTCTAGTTTCAATTATTTATATGTGGATATCTAGTTTACCAACACCATTTGTTCAAGAGGTTGTCCTTTACCAGTGTATATTTTTGGCACCTTTGTTGAAAATCAGTTTGCTATAAATTTGTGGGTTTATGTTTGGGCTCTCTATTTTGTCCCATTGGTCAACCTGTTTGTTTTTATGCCAGTACCATGCTGTTTTGGTTACTGTGGCTTTGTAGTATTAATTGAAGTCAGGTAGTGCAATGCCTTCTCTTTTTTTCTTTCTTTCTTTTTTTTGACTCAGGATTGCTTTGACTATTCGGGGTCTTTGATTATGTTTCATATGAATTTTAGGATTTTTTTTCTACTTCTGTGAAGAATGTCATTCATATTTTGATGGGGATTACATTGAATCTGTAGATCACTTTGGGTAGTATGGACACTTTCACAGTGTTAATTCTTCCAATCCATGAGCATAGAATGTCTTTCCATCTTTTTGTGTCCTCTTCAATTTCTTTCAGTAGTGATTAGTAGTTCTTGTTGTAGAAATCTTTCACCTCCTTGGTTATATTTATCTTATCTTATTTTATTTTATTTTATTTTTTATGACTATCATAAATGGGCTTGCTTTCTTGACTTCTTTTTCTGCTAGTTTGTTGTTCAAGTATAAAAATGGTACTGATTTTTGCATGTTGATCTTGTATCTTGCAACTTTACTGAAATCATTTAAAAGCTCTAGGAGTTTTTTGTAGACTCTTTAGGTTTTTCTGCCATCACAAACAGGGACAGTTTGACTGCATGCTTTCCAATCTGTGAGCCCTTTGTTTCTTTCATACCACCCAACCCCCAATTTTTAAAATGTACACTACATCTTGAAGTCAAGTAGTGTGATGCCTCAAACTTTGTTCTTTTTGTTTAGGATTGCTTTGGCTATACAAAGTCTTTTTGGTTCCATACAAATTTTAAGATTATATTTTCTATTTCTGTGAAGAATGTCATTAGTATTTTGCTAGGGATTGCAGTGAGTCTGTAGATTTCTTTGGGTAATATGAACATTTTGATGATATTAATTTTTTCAACCAGTGAACATGGGGATAGCTTTTCATTCATTTGTGTCTTCTTCAATTCTTTTCACCAGTGTTTTACAGTTTTGTTGTAGAGGTCTTTCACCTCCTCGGTTAAATTTACTCCTAGTTGCTTTTTGTTTTGGTTTGGTTTGGTCTGGTTTGGTCTGGTTTAGTTTGGTTTGGTTTGGTTTTGGTAGCATTTTCTGAATGGAATTACTTTCTTGATTTCTTCCTCAGGCATTTTGTTATTGGCCTATAGAAATGCTATTGATTTTTGTATGTTAATTTTCTATCCTGCTACTTTCCTAAATTCATGTAATAGTTCAAGTAACTTTTTGGTGGAGTCTTCAGTGTTTTCTACATATATAATCACGTCGTTTGCAAATATGGATAGTTTGACTTCCCTCTTTTTGATTCTTGGTTGCTTTTTCTTGCCTTGCTATACTGGGTAGAACTTCCAGCACTGTGTTGAATGAAAGTGGAGAAAGTGGGCATTCTTATTTGTTCTAGATCTTAGATGACATGCCTTCAATTCTTATTTGTTCAGTATATTAGCTGTGGGTTTGTCCTATAGGGTCTTCATTGTGTTGAGATACATTCCTCCCTATACCTAATTTGTTGAGTGTTTTTATCATGAAGCACTATTGGGTTTTATCAAATGCATTTTCTGCATCTATTGAAATGATCATATAGTTTTTTTCTTCATTCTGTTGATGTGATGCATTGTGTATTGATTTGCATATGTTGAACCAACCTTGCATCCCTAGGATGAATCCCACTTAATTATGGTGAATGTTCTTTTTGTTTTGTTGGATTCTATTTGTTATTTATTGAAAATTTTAGTATCTATGTTCATGAGAGATATTTGTCTGTAGTTTTTTGTTGTTGTTGTTTTCCAATTTTTGTATAAAGGTAATGCTGACCTCATAGAATGAATTTGAAAGTATTCTCTACTCTTCAATTTTTTTGAAGGGTTTGAGAAGAATCAGTATTATTCTTTAAATATTTGGTAGAATCTGGCAGTGAAACCATCTGGTCCTAGGGTTTTCTTTGTTGGAAGACTTTTTATTACTGCTTCTATCTTATTACTTTTTATTGGTCTGTTTAGGTTTTCTAACTCTTCACAACTCACATTTGATAAACTGTATGTATCCAGGAATTTATCCACTTCTTCTAGGTTTTCCAGTATGTTAATATATAGTTGTTTGTTATAGTTTATTATGATCCTTTGTATTTCTGTGGTATCAGTTGTCATGTCTCCTTTTTTATTTATGATCTTACTTATTTGAGTCTTCTCTCTTTTTTTCATTAGTGTAGCTAAAGGTTTACCAATTTTGTTTATGTTTTCAAAAAACAACTCTTCATTTCATCAATTTTTTGCATTTTTTAAATTTCTAATTATTTCTGCTCTGACCTTTGTTATTTCTCTTCTACTAATTTTGGGTTTGGTTTGTTCTTTTTTAAATTCCTTCAGG
>NW_007726144.1:4161-5644 GCF_000696425.1 Galeopterus variegatus | reverse complement strand
CTGACCTTTGTTATTTCTCTTCTACTAATTTTGGGTTTGGTTTGTTCTTTTTTAAATTCCTTCAGGTATAACGTTAGGTTGCTTATGTGAAGTCTTCTTACTCTTTTGAGGTAGGCATTTATTGCTATAAACTTTCCTCTTACAATTGTTTTTGCTGTATTGCTTAGGTTGTGGTATTTTTTTTTTCCATTTTCATTGGTCTCTAGGGATTTTTCAATTTCCTTTTTAATTTATTCTTTGACCCATCCATTGTTTAGGAGCATGTTGTTTAGTTTACATGTTTTTGTACAGTGTCTAATATCCTTTCTGTTACTGTTTTATTCTGTTGTACTTCAACAAGGTAGTTGGTATAATTTCAATTTTTTTAAATTTGTTGAAGCTTGTTTTGTGACCTAATATGTGGTCTATTCTAAAGAATGTTCCATGTGCTGCTGAGAAAAAAAAAATGTGTATTGTGCAGCTTTTGGATGAATTGTTCTATAAATGTCCATTAGATCTAATTGGTCTAGAGTGGAGATTAACTCTGATTTTTTTTGGGGGGGGGTGAATTTTCTGTCTGAATGATCTGTCCTTTACTGAGAGTAGGGTATGAAGTTCCCAACTGTTATTGTGATAGAGTCTATTTCTCACATTAGATCTAGTATTATTTGCTTTAAATATCTGGGTGCAGTGTTGGGTGTGTCTATATTTAGAATTGTTATATCCTCTTGTTGAACTGACCCCTTTATAATGATCAATGACCTTCATTATGTCTTTTAATTTTCCTTGGCTTGAGGTCTATTTTATCTGATATATATAGCTACTCCTTCTCTTTTTTAATTTCCACTTGCATCAAATATCTTTTTCCATCCCTTTACTTTCAGTGGTTGTATGTCCTTATAGGTGAAGTGAGTTTCTTATTGGCAGCTTATTGTTGCTTCTTGTTTTACAATCCATTTGGCCATTCTATGCCTTCTAATTGGGGAATTTAATCTGTTAACATTTACAGTTATTATTGATATATAGGGGCTTGTCACTTGTAACCATTTTGTTACTTTTATTCTGGTTGATTTGTAGATCCTTTTTTCTGGTCTTATTGTCTTTCTTTGTGATTAAGTCATTTTCTATAGTGCTATATTTTGATTTCTCACTGTTTATTTTTAGTACATCTATGACTGGCTTTTGTGTTATGGTTACCATGAGGCTTACAAAAAACATGTTACAGTTATAACAGATTATTTTAAATTAATAATAACTTAACTTTGATTGCTTAAAAAAGAAAAGAAAAAAACCAAAACCAACTCTATGCTTTGATGTCACTCCCCACACACACACACACTTTTTGACACTTTGTTGTTTCAAGTTACATGTTTTAATTTTGTCTATCTCTTATACTGTTGTTGAGTTTTTATTATCCTGTTGGGTTTATCCTTTAGACTTCACAGTAAGGACATAAGTGGTTCATTCACTACCCATAAAACATTGAAATATTCTGAGATCATCT
>NW_007726144.1:1985-3030 GCF_000696425.1 Galeopterus variegatus | reverse complement strand
GGCTCTATTGAATGTCATGTGTTTCTTTGCTCTTGCTGCTTTCAGTATTCTTTCTTTGTCTTTGGTTTTCAATAATTTGATTATGATGTGCCTTGGGGTGTTTCTCCTTGGATTGAATTTGATTGTTAACCTCTGAGCTTTCTGTAGCTGGATGCTGTCATCTGTCTCCATAGTTGAGAAATTTGGGGCCATTATTTCCTTCAATATGCTTCTAGGTCTCTTCCTCTCTCATCTCCTTCAGGTATATTAATCATGAGTAAGTTATTTCACTGAAAGAGTCCAATTATTGCTGCAATTCTTTTTTATTATTATTCTTTTTTCTTCTTCTCCTCTGATTAGATTGTTTTGTATGTTCTGTCTTCAGGGTCACTGATTCTTTCCTGTTTGATCAAGTCTATTGTTGAAGCTTTCCATAGAGTTTTTCAGTTCAGACAAAGTATTCTTTATTTCTAAAATTTCTATTTTTTTAAATGATTGTATTTCTTCATTGAGTTTCTTGTTCTTCTTCTTTTTTTTTTATTTTGTCAATATACAATGTGGTTGATTATTATGACCCATCACTGAAACCTCCCTCCCTCCTCCCTCTCCCCGCTCCCACCCAAGAATGTCCTTTCCATTTGCTTGTTGTAATACCTTCAAAGAAATTGTAGTTGTTATATCTTGTTCTTCTTCTGAATTGTTTTCCAAATATTCAATTTTCTATCCTGTGACTCTGAATTTTCTTGTGACTCTCTGAACATCATTAAGAGGATTATTCTGAATTCTCAATGAAACAGTTCATAAATCCACTGTTCTTCTGGGTGCATTTCTGGTGCTTTTTTGGTTTCCTTTCCTGGTGTCAAATTACTCTGTTCTTTCTTGATCTATATGTCTTCTGGGTCCTGAACATTTGAAGAGATGACTGCCTCGTCCAGGTTTTATAGTTGGTTTTTGGTGGTGTTAGATCTTTCCTGCTCAATGTCAGAACTTTGTCTGACATTGTAGGGGTTTTTTCCTAGAAGAATTTATAATTAAGTACAAAAATTGCATCTAGAGAAATTTCTCT
>NW_007726144.1:0-918 GCF_000696425.1 Galeopterus variegatus | reverse complement strand
GGGTTTTTTCCTAGAAGAATTTATAATTAAGTACAAAAATTGCATCTAGAGAAATTTCTCTGGCATAAAAATTGGTAAGCTTAATTATTATGTAAGTATTTCAGTAAAATTCAGTAAGTTTAATAAGAAGTAAAAAAAAAAAAAAAAAAGCTTCAGCCCAGTAAGCCTAAATTTTAGCAAAATTTTGAATTTTAAAAAAAGTTGCTTTACTTAGAAGCTGGACTGAAATTTGCTTCTAGATGAATTTATAATTAGGTATAAGGATATGAATATGAAAAGTTTTCTAGATAATGATAAATATAAATTCTTGTTTGGGGGATTTGACAAGAAATTATTTATATTTATAAGTTTAATAAAAGTTAGGAAAGGGGGAGTTTGTGGATCTAATCATTATATGTATAGAGGTATGCATATGCATGTATGTGTGTATGCATGTGCATAAGCATGTAAGCATAAGTGTATGTGTGCACATATGCATGTATAGTTCAATTGCTTATGTCTGACAAGCAAGAATCAATTAGCACCTTATGGTTGGTATATGAATAAAGAATATTGATTTATAAGCCCAGCTACAATAGACTTGATTGTGTCAAGGCCTTGCCAGCCATGTTGAGTCACAGCATCCCCCAAAATTAAAAAACACCAAATGCATGAAACCACAGTTATGCATGATCATGGGCTGATGAATCTTTAGTCCATCGAGATGTCTTACTGAAGGGGAATGAGTGGGTAAGCTTAATTAGATGTCACTGAAGTAAGAATCAGATGCCAGTTATAATTTTACAATAGAGATTCCAAGATGGCGACGGGTCTGGAGCAGCTGTGCCAGGAGACAGCGCGATCCTGAGAAGTGTGCTCTGTGATACCAGAGTACTAATTGCATTTCCAAGAGCAACAAAAAACGAATAATTCTTTCAA
>NW_007726143.1:1441650-1465609 GCF_000696425.1 Galeopterus variegatus | reverse complement strand
TAGTTGCCAGTATAACTTGTTCTTGGCTCTAACCCAAGAACAAACAATTTTGGAATCAATTATACTTCAATTAACAATGACTCTTCTCCTTTCTCCCTTCTCCTCTGCCCTCCAAACCCCTCACAACCTCAGGCTTAAGAGAACTAACACATAGTAGGAACTCAGTAGGCGTTGTTAAATGAATGAATGCACCTGACTCAACCTGAAGATGGACCAGAAAGAACCACTTTCTTCCCCCCTTTTTTCAAGGGTAAGAACCGAACATGCAGTCTTCCTGGTTTCAAAAAGAGGAAAAATAGAATCAAATGACAGGCCCCTTCGGACAGAGGTTGACAGAAGGAAATGGTTAGGTCTAGCTGCGTAACTTTGGATGAGTTACTTGAACTCTTTGAGTCTCTGTTTCCTGGTCAGTAAAATGGAGATGATAATCACTACCTTCTAGGAGATCAGTAAATGCTTATTGAACTGAATAGAGTTCTTATTAGCAATGGGAAAAGTGACATCTTGGTCACAATTGAGTGTGAGGCAGGAACAAGGATCAATGTGGTAGCCCTGGGGTGGATGACGAAGGAGGGGCAGGGAGTGGAAATATTGGGGGTGGGTAGGAAGCGGGGCTCATTTCATACATGGCTGAAAGATCTGTGACCCAGGGAGTTTTTGACACTTTTCATGCAAACTTGAATCAGTGCATGGGTAGTGTAAGGCCCTATGAGTGTCTGTGACGTTGAGAACTTTTGGCTCCATCGGTTTATTTGTATCTCTATATCTCTATTTCTAACAGCATGAGTGTGAGTGGACATGTGTGTGTGCATTACATTTCTACACATGTGTATTTAGTAAAAACTTCTGAACTAGGACTCAGGTTCTATCCCAATTCTACTATTTAGTACCTGGAAAACCTTAAATAAATGTTTCTGTGTGCGGGGAAGGGATGCTCAGTTTTCCCATCTGTAAATGGAGATAATTTTCCCTCCTGATCTCACGTACAGGGCTGTTTTTTGTTTTTGTTTTAAGAATCAAATGAGGCGATGGATGAAAACCTGGTCTGCAAATTGATAAAAGCTATGTACGTTAATAATTACCAGAGCTTTCTTGCCCTTTGCTGAATGCAGGTTTTGGCTCCTGTTAAAAATGCTACCTCTCTTGGTCCTTTTAATCATTTGTACCTCAGGGTAACTTACTAGCTTTGGTCAAGGAGAGTGTGGGGAGAATAAATAAGAGTACAAGACATAATAATAACCGTGATAACAACAACAGCAATAATAGTGACATTTATTGAGTGCTAACTCTGTGCCAGTCTCGGCAGAGGCCTGTCTGGAGATGTGAGAGGTACAGAGAAAAAGAAGAGCTAAATGCACTTACTTCAGAACAAGCTTGCAAACACAGGGCTCTGACCCTCATTCCCGGGGAGTGTGTGTGTCTGCATTTGGAAGAGTGTAGGCTCTCCTCATCTCTTCCCCCTTCAGCACGACCCGAGGGGTGAGGAGACATAGGGAACCGGGGAAGGCTTCAGAGCAGCTCCACTGAGTGGCCTGGATGGTTGGAACCCCAGGTGTCAGCACCTGTCCCAGCAGCCACATGGTGTAATAAAGGGGTTCCTAAACTCTAAAGATGTTGGTCACAGCCTTGGTTTCTCCAGTGACTTGCTGTGTGATTTTGGCCAGGTCTCACCTCCTTTCTTAGTTTTATCATCTGTTCTGCTGAAAGAAGAATGTGCACTTGGGTCACCATGGCAACAGATACCTGTGGTGCTGCCCTTCCCCCCTCCCCGCCCCCTGCCTCTGCTCCGCCTCCATTCAGTCTCCTCTGCTGTCAAGTCTGGGTGGATTGGGCCAAGAGGAGCCATCCTCAGTTCCAGGTGGGCATGTAACCTGGACCACTTGGATTGGCTCCAGAATGGACAAGTCACCCCATCAGGGTCACAGAGATGCCCAGTGGCTTTTGTTGAGACTGCTGAGCCAAAACAGATAATGTTTCCCATGGGACCCAATCTCAGAAATATGTGGGACTGGAGCTTCTGGCAGTCTTTTTGCTACCACGAGGGAAGCATCTGCTTGAGTACAGAACCAACACAGCCAAAAGTGAAGCAGAGACATAAAGAGAAACTGAGTCCTGGGGGCATTATCAGAGCACCTGGATCTGGGTGATCCTGACCAGACATCTCTGTAATTTCCTTTTACATGAACTAGTTAAACTTGATAATTCTTGCTGTAATTTGTTGAAGCCTATTTAACTTGGGTTTCTATCACTTAGAGCTGAGTGTGGCGACCTTATGCAGATTTTGTGGCTTATGCAGGGACCTCATGGGCCTTTTCAGTTCAGGAATCCCAACGCTTTCCTTAACCGAAATTGTCATGAGTGGAGCCAGCTGCAGGACACTGGGTCTCAAGGCCCCAGCCATGGCTGCCCTGCTCTGCAATAGACACGACCAAGCTGTGTCATCTGTGTTCCCTGCCGGTGCTCCAAGAGGAGAAGGGAGTGATGAGCCCTGTGACTCATGACCTGTGGTTAGTGTGACTATTTTGATGCAGAAATATCAATGGGCTTGACTGGGACATGCTGCCCCAGACTCCACTTGGAGTGGCAAGTGATAAATGCTAGTCACAAGGCACAATTTTTTAAAATCTGAAAATTTCTGAATACAGAAATACATCTGGCCCTAAAGTTTCAGGTAAGGATTTGTGGAGTTGTAGTGACCTCTACTCAAAACCTAGTAGCTTTCACATACAGTTCCACATTGCTGGCTTCCTTGAAGAGGAGGAAGGTCTGGCATTGCCACACAGTGCCACTGGGGTGACAACTGCCCAACACTGAGCTGCCACCATTCCTCAGATGGGTCTGCTCCATGCATCCTGGTCCTGTCCTCACTGCTGTGCACTTACAACCCCAAATCAGCCAAGAGTAGAGAAGACTTGACAATCCTCTTTCAACAGAGTGGTGGGACTGGGGCAGGCTGGGGCTTCCTAAGTGCTGTTGTTCCTGGATACCTCTGTGTCTCTCAGGCCCAGTGTTTGTCTCCCCGCAGCTGTGAATACTATGGTAGCCGCTATGCTGTGTTCCCACACTTTCTGTATATCAGCTCATAGCATTCTCACAACAGCCCTGGGTGAGGTTATTCCCTCCCTTTTCAGATGAGGAGTCAGAGGGTCCAACATGCCCTGTGTCTCACCCAAGGCCACACCCTTAGGAAGAGCCGGGGCTGTATGCAACTGCCCATGAGCTTCTCCTGGCCATCTTCTCTGGGTCACTCTGCAGAGGTGATGGGAGCATAGAACCTCCGAACCAGTCTGGTATGAAAGGACGGAGGTGGAAAGCAGAGCACTAAGAGAAGAAGTGTCAGGGAAGCCAAAGTGAGAGGACATGGAGAGTGTCAGCATCAGGAGCGTGCAGATCATTTGGTCAATGCTCTTGTTTTCTCCGTGGGGGACATGGGGAAGGTGACAGATTCCAGGACACATAGTAGGTTTGGAATAGAGAAGAGGGTCATTACAGAGGTTGCAGGGACCGGATTCTGAAAGTTAATATGTTAACTCTGGACCTCACCATTTACTGCCTCCTTCGCCCTGCAAACTTCACTCCCTTGCTTAGCTGCAGGGAGGGGAGCTCCTGGCCTGGGGCCTGGGAGCTTTTGCTGTCTCTGCCTCCTCCTCGGTCGATCCACCCATAACACTGTCCCTCTTTGGACATTGAGAAATGGAAATGCAGTCCCACTGGGTGCACGTACATACTTGCGCCTCAGGAGTGTTCAGATTCAGCCTGAGAGGCATCAAGTGCCACAGAAGCCTAGATACAGAAACGGGATTTCAGGCAAGAGGAAAAAATAAAATAAAGAGGCAAGACTGAAAATGTCCTGTGCGATCTAGAGCATTTGGCCTCCGGCACACATACCCGTGAAAGATGGCTCAACTTCTTTATAAAGTGGTGAGTTTCGTGTGAGCAAAGATGCATTTTGTTTTCCTAGGAGGAATCGATGATTAAATTATCAGAAACCAAGCTAAAAACCAGGCTGCCTGCATATTCCCCCAACTGTCCCCTGTGTCTCCCCCGCACCTCCCGCTTATGAGGTGCCAGCTTTATCTGCGAAGCTTTAGTTTAAATGTCCAACACATCTTATTAATGAAAGTAATAAGCTGTTGTTTATTATATGTCATAATGGGGAATATGACTATTTAATATAAATCTGACATTTAAATTCCACTTAGTTCTGAGATGTGGACGATATCAAGGCATAATTCTTTACCCTGGAGTAAAAACTCCCTGGGTCTGCATTTTAAAGCATTGAAGTTTTCAAAGTAATCAGGTTCCTTTTTTTTTTTTTTTTTTTTCCAGAGGAACCAAATTGTGAAGACATCTGTTCTGTTATTAATTTCACATACATCTTAAGCTCCTCAAGGCCAGAAATGAGGCTTCATTCACGTCGAATTAATGAAACATGATTGTAAGTCCCTTGCATGGAAATGCTGTCACACGGTTCTGAGCTGCTTATAAGCACTGAGTAATCTCAGAAACTGCCAGGGGACAGCCACTTGAAATCCGCCCTCCCCTCCCCCTGCCACCCGAAAACAATATCTGAAAATATCACAACACTAACTATATCCTGAAAGATTAATAGCAGATGAAAATTTCTGGGAAATGAATCAGACTTTCTCAGTAAAGGATACAAAGATCTTGGGCAAAAGCAGATTGCACAATGGAAGAGCTCTTCAGATACAGTTTAATAACTGTGTCCAGGCAGCCCTATGATACACCCAAAAGGAGGGGGGTCCTGGAATTTCTCGCAGTGATCTCTTGCAAGCGTTCTATGCGACATAGATTTGAAACTAGAAAGCTTGACTGGCCAAAGCATGACGCGTGTGTTGGGTGTGTGGGAGAACGCGTGTGTGTGCACACATGCATACTAATCTGTGGGTCAATGTGTGCATGAGTGTGTATGAACATGTGTGTGAGTGTGTGCATATAAGTGTGTGAGTTCGGGCACATGAGTGTGAAAATGTGTATGTTGTGAGTTTCTGTTTGTGAGTGTGTACGAGAGTATGTGAGAGTGTGTATGATTTTGTGTGTGTGAATGCATATGAGAGAATGTGTGTACATGTGTGTGTTTTGAGTATGTACATAGACACACAAAGACGACCTCTCAGGGTAGACATGAATCAGTCAGTTGGGGATGGATCTATATAAACAGCAGCTCAGCACAATCCTTTGCTCATCTGAGCCATTCTTGAAAGAAATGTGCTCCTGAGGTTTTGGGTGTGTGGGGCACGATTTTTTTTTTTGGTCAAAAACTGAAATTGCCAGCAAAAAGATTGTCTGGAAGGAGACATGGGAGGGGGAGTCTGAGATTTCTTAATCAAACTTCCAAGTGTTATTTTTGGTCTTCCGCTGAGCTGGGACCCAAAAAGGAATCTGCATATGATATTTACATCTCAAATCTTCAGAGCCTCATTAGCTTTGATAGTTATTTATTTATTTATTTGCAAAAAGGAATTTAAATCAAACAGAGAGGCACAAAAGCAAAACCTTTGAATGTAGTGCAAAATTAATTAAAACAGGCAGCCGATGGGTAGAGTGGAATACAATAGAATTCAGAGAAAAGACAATGAAACTAAAACTAATTAGATTCTAACAGAAAACTCCTTCCTCATTTAGCAATCATCCATTGGTAATTAATAGGTCACAAATATTGATATTTAAAGAAAAATGCCAGAATTTTAATCTCTGTTTTTCTAGAAGCTTCCTTCTTCATTTTCTTAGATTCTGATTTTCCAAACTAAACTCACCAAATTATCAGCTGTTGTGTTTTATAATGTTCTGGAGAAGATGGTCTAGTCTATACCAGCAACTGGTTGGCTCTCACCAACTGTCCTCAAAATAATGTGTAGGTAGACTGAATTCAATGCACCACAGATAAAGACACGTCTAAATGCAAGGAAGGTTGAACTCCAACAGTTAGTATTAACCCAAACGGTGGAACCAATTTGTGTATATGAGTAGGTATGATTCCAGCGACATTTTTGCCTCTGGATATTTTGAGGCTTTGTTTTATGATCCATGCTTTGTAGATCTGGGAAAAACATTTCCATCCATCCAGTTGAAAACCTTTGGCCAATAATATAAGAAAGAGTTTTAGCTTTGCTTAGCATAAGACAGCATCCAGGGGTCTGGCTTTCTTGTTAGAAGTTCTTTTGAATAAAATGATCAGTTCGTATTTATGCTTTTTGTCCTCCTGTATTATGCAACAGCACACATGTACAACTCCCCCAGTGGGACAATTTAATGCATAGCCAGCCTGTCACAAAGTTTTAAAGTTGGCCACATGTGTCTTTAGCAAGTCCCAGGTCTCCTTTCAGCTTTTTTCAGAATCTCCTTTCTCCCACACACCCCCAGCCTAGTACTTAAGGCTCTCAGGATGACCCTCGGTCATTTCTAGCTTAAAGAGAGTGGGCTTTGACAAATACCTTGATAAGCTTTAGTTCAATTTTTAAAGATGGCTAAAATGCTAATGGCAGAATTTCAGGCTTTGTGGCAGTTAGATGAAAGGGATGTTTTTAAGCAAAAGATCGTAACAACCATCCCTCAAATTTCTAATGCGTAGAGGTGGCCTTGTTTAGATAAGTCAGTAAATTATACCAGATCTCGGTTTTCCTCCATGTAAAGTAGAAGGAATTGAACTAAAACTGAAATGATTTTTAAGATTTCTTAAAGCCTGTATAATTACTGAGTTTAACCTATCGAGACAGAGAGAGACAGACAGAGAAAGAGAGGAAGAGATCACTATGCCATGTACAAAGAAAATCAAGGTTCTTCTTTATATTGTAGCATATGGATTCATTCATTCATTCATTCATTCATTCATTCATTCATTCATTCATTCATTCATTGTGTATGTGATCTGTGGGCCAGGTCCTGTACCACACAGTATTTCCACATCATTTTGCTTCATATTAACAACAACCTTTTGAAGTTGGTATTCCTAGCAGGAGTGAGTCTATCAGTAAAACACAGATTCCTGCCAATCAGAAAGGACATTGAACAAAGCACTGGGTCAGGGTCCTGAATGCCCTTCGCTGTGCCAGGTATTCGTTGCTAGATGAGAAAAGGTGGAGGGCTGGGGAGGTAGGGGAGGAGCCAGGGTGGCTGGCATGATGGAGGAGGGCTTGGGAAGCTATTTTCCAACTGGCCTGGGAAATGCTTTAATTTTTAAACAACCGATAGAGGTTGTATCATTGAATACAGCTGAACATCAGCCCTGATTTTCAATCTCCCCATTCTGCAGAGGACAAAGCTGAGGCTCTGGGATGCCAAGTTATGTTGTGAAGGTCAACCCATCAGAAAGTGACAGACCTGAGTTTGAAGCCACTTTAATTTCTTAAGACTCCAAAGTTCACATTCCTAACCATTGTGCTGACTGTAGAGATGTCTCTAAGTTGACCTTAATATGTCCCAGGCTGGTCCAGCATTTTTGTACAAAGATCTGGAGAAAAGTTTTCAGAATCTGGCTTGAGTGGGGGTAGAGTTGTCAGATTTAGCAAATAAAAATACAGGACACTTGGTTAAATTTGAATTTCAGATAAACAATGAATAGTGCTTTTGTATATTTTTAGCATATTACATGAGACACACTTATACTAAAAAATTATCCATTGTTTATCTGAAATTCTAATTTAACTGGACATCTTGTATTTTGTCTGGCAACCCCAAGTAGGGGGTGGGGGTGAGGTCACGGGGATACTAGGATGTTTCAATCTGCAGAAACATTTTCTTTTTTAGAAATCTCCTTTTGCAAAGCTGATGATCTCAGCGGCAGTAGGAATACTTCTTCTTCTTCTTTTTTTTTTAAAGATGACCAGTAAGAGATGTTAACCCTTGACTTGGTGTTGTCAGCACCACACTCTCCCAAGTGAGCCATGGGACAGCCCAGTAGGAATACTGCTAAACTCATTTTCAGTCCCTTCTTGAATCTAAAGTCATAGAATGCCAGGACAGAAGTCATCTAAGCCAACACCCTGCCTCGCTCTCTGTTTGCCTTTTCTGTCCTCCCTCCACACAAGAAGGCAGAACCCATGGCCCCAGCACCGTGGCTTGGCTTTGAAGCCAGAGAACAGAGTCCACAAGGCGTGTCCTCATCTCCCAAGCACATGGAAACTATTCCCCTCCTGAAGGCCTTCATGGTTAGCTTGGTGCAAGTCTCATGGTTTTTCAGCTGCATTTATAATTTCTGTAGCACCCCCGCTCCAGCTCAGATGGTATTTATTAGAACACATTGCTTTTGAAAAGAAAACTGCATCTTAATTAAAGGTTGGCGATCCAAAGCCTGCTTGCAGATGAGAAAAATTAAGCAACTACTATGAAAGGGCACTGTGTCTCCTCTGTTGGTCAGAGCACCGCTGTCTACACAGGTTGAGGGTCATCCCTGAGTCTGCATCTGAGTGCTTTGTTGCACAACAGATACAAATGAGCCACGAGGACAAATGGAATGGTTTTTGGGGCAAAAGGAGCTCTTGTCTTTTATTTTAATCATTACCTTTCACAGGCTGCTGCTCCAACACAATGCCTGGGGTGGGGGTTAATGAAGGCCATTTATAGTCCCCAAACTGGCCCACTGTCCATGCCAAAAAGTCAGTTTCTGGGGCCAGGTGGAATCTGAGAGAATCTGGCCCTTATCTAACCTCTGGACCAAGAATGAAATAAACTGGTGGAGAATAAAATATCCTTTCTCTGGTGTAGAAATTCCTAACCTGGGTTCCATGAAACGGAAGCACCTTAAGGATTCCGTAGAAATAATTCAGAAAGTCTGTGAGCTTGGATGGAAAAAACACATTTTTTATTCTTGCTAACTTCTGACTGAAAGTTAGCATTTCCCTCAATTCCGAATGTAGGCAACAAAGTCCAACTGTATTAGCACTACACTTGACATTTGTGACTTTGTCATAAATGGAAATCATAGATATTTTCCTATCACATTATAGTTGGTTATAGGATATCTTGAAATGGACTCATTCTATCTGGAAATTATAAAAATTATTAGAACCACATCTACATCTTGTTATTTAATGGTTAATAAAAACACATATGCTACTGTATCAATCAAAAAATTATTTAGCTGTTATTTCATGTAATTTCTTTGTAATCTTGTCTTTTGTTTTATGCATGTAAAAACATTATCCTGTAATAAATTTCGAAGACTTTATGCAAAGTGAAATAAGCCAGACTCAAAAGGATAAATACTGTATGATTCCATTTATATGAGGTACCTGAGTAGTCAAATTCACAGAAAGTAGAATGGTGTTTGTCAGGAGATGAGGGAGGAGGCAACAGCAAGTAAGTGTTAAATGAGGTCAGAGTTTCAGTTTGGGAAGATGCAAAACTTCTGGAGATGGGTGACGATGGCTGTATGACAATGTGAATGTACTTCATGCCACTGAACTGTACGCTTAAAAATGGTTAAAATGGTAAATTTTATGTCATGTATATTTTATCACCATTTAAAAAAATCTGTAAGGGGGCCGGCCCGGTGGTGCACTGCTATAGTGCGACGCTTGGGAAGCGCGGTGGCGCTCCCGCCCGAGGGTTCGGATCCCACATACAGACCGGTTCCCGCTCACTGGCTGAGCGAGGCGCGGGAGCAGCACCGAGGGTTGCAATCCTGTTGCCGGTCCCGGTCCGGTACGGGGGCGACACTGAGGGTTGCGATCTGTTGCCGGACACGGAAAGAGACAAAGAGGAAAAAAAAAAAAAAAAAATCTGTAGGAACAATGCAAATATTTTTGTATCTCATTTAAAAAACAACCACATTGGGGCTGGCCCGGTGTGCGCCGCTTGGGAAGCGCGGCGGCGCTCCCACCCGAGGGTTCGGATCCCACATACAGACCGGTTCCCGCTCACTGGCTGAGCGAGGCGCGGGAGCAGCACCGAGGGTTGCAATCCTGTGGCCGGTCCCGGNGGCCAGGTGGAATCTGAGAGAATCTGGCCCTTATCTAACCTCTGGACCAAGAATGAAATAAACTGGTGGAGAATAAAATATCCTTTCTCTGGTGTAGAAATTCCTAACCTGGGTTCCATGAAACGGAAGCACCTTAAGGATTCCGTAGAAATAATTCAGAAAGTCTGTGAGCTTGGATGGAAAAAACTTATATTTTTTATTCTTGCTAACTTCTGACTGAAAGTTAGCATTTCCCTCAATTCCGAATGTAGGCAACAAAGTCCAACTGTATTAGCACTACATGTGACATTTGTGACTTTGTCATCAATGGAAATCACAGATATTTTTCTATCACATTATAGTTGGTTATAGGATATCTTGAAATGGACTCATTACTAACTGGAAATTATAAAAATTATTAGACCCACATCTACATCTTGTTATTTAATGGTTAATAAAAACACATATGCTACTGTATCAATCAAAAAATTATTTAGCTGTTATTTCATGTAATTTCTTTGTAATCTTGTCTTTTGTTTTATGCATGTAAAAACATTATCCTGTAATAAATTTCGAAGACTTTATGCAAAGTGAAATAAGCCAGACTCAAAAGGATAAATACTGTATGATTCCATTTATATGAGGTACCTGAGTAGTCAAATTCACAGAAAGTAGAATGGTGTTTGTCAGGAGATGAGGGAGGAGGCAACAGCAAGTAAGTGTTAAATGAGGTCAGAGTTTCAGTTTGGGAAGATGCAAAACTTCTGGAGATGGGTGACGATGGCTGTATGACAATGTGAATGTGCTTCATGCCACTGAACTGTACGCTTAAAAATGGTTAAAATGGTAAATTTTATGTCATATATATTTTATCACCATTTAAAAAAATCTGTAGGAACAATGCAAATATTTTTGTATCTCATTTAAAAAACAACCACATTATTCTATAAAGGGGTCCATAGGCCTCACTAGAGGGATCTGTGACACAAACCAGGATATGACCCTCAGATTTTAGGGGAACTGCCTTTCCTGATGCCTGGTACACCTTCCCAGATCTGTTCTACTTGGAGGAATCTTTCTCTCTCTTTAAGGACTACCTCAAATGCCTCTGTCCCTGTGGCACCTATTCTGTTTCCAGGGCTAACCTGGGGATATATTCTTCGTATGTCTCTAAGCAACCCTGTAGTGTCCCAGTTGGACCATACGTACCGCCTGCCAAGAGCCTAAAGCCTTGCTCTCTATTTAATAAAAGGGTTATTTTACAAGTGTCAGAAAAACATTTAAGCCACATTAGTACCAAACTGAGACTTTCTCTTTGATACAACAGGAAAACTTGCTTATGAGTCAATATTAGTTAATACCTTGTCCACAGACATGGATGTCTGTCTCAGGGTCACTTTCCCACATTTGTGAGACATTACATAATCTTATGGAATCTACAGAATTCTGTGAGGTTAATACTATTAGGAACAGTATTTTGCAGATGAGGAACTGAGACTCAGAAAGGTCAACTTGTCTGACCTCAGAGATTTTTTGCATTGAACATCTTCTCATAGTGATGTTCCATAGGAGAGGCCCAGGGCTGCAATTGATGCAGATCATTTCCTATTGGAGAACCTGGCTTTGAACCTGACAGAGAAATATGAGGGACTGAACAAGCAAAGGTTGTCAGATCCTCAGAGGTGGAAGGGCCCAGACCATCTAGTGTGACCCACCTGTTGTAGATGAGGAATTGAGGCGGAGAGGGCATACAGCAGAGCCGAGGCCAGAGCCTCCCGTTGCCTGGGGTCCTGGCACCAGCTTGAGCACTGGTCCAGGCTCCTTCTTTGCTGTGTTATATAAACTTTTGTTTCTTCTTCAATTTGAGTCCTGGTGATGGAGAGAATGAGAGAAAGGGTCTGGATTTAGAACATGTCCTGCTTCAGTGAGACCCATAGTGCCTCTTAGTTGACACCAACCCACCAATCATGATCACTGCACTGACTTCTTAATGTGGATTATCTTAATGATTCTGAAACTTTTAGCACTTGTGAGCTCCCTTTATAATTTTGGCCCTATCCGTTTTTTCCCTTTAGATGGACCTGCTTTTAAAATTTAAATCCATTTGCCTACAAAGAAACGTTTATATCACTACTATAAATAGAAAACCAGTAACAATAAAAATTACTCCAGTAAGAAAATATTTATTAAATTCTATGTAGATACTGCTGCTCACAGTAGACTCAACCTGAAAGCTTCTCTCTCTTTGTTAAAGCACAAAGAACAAAACAACAGAAACAATTAGCAAGGTTAGGTGTTAAAGACACACTAGCATCAAATAGAGACTTTCTTGATTTAATAGGAGAATCCAAAAAAAGTTATAAAAGGACAAAATGCAACCTGAAAGCTTCTCTCTCTTTGTTAAAGCACAAAGAACAAAACAACAGAAACAATTAGCAAGGTTAGGTGTTAAAGACACACTAGCATCAAATAGAGACTTTCTTGATTTAATAGGAGAATCCAAAAAAAGTTATAAAAGGACAAAATGTACTTATTATGTGAGTTGATGACATTTAATACCTTGTCTGTGTCTCATTTAAAATAAATATTACCACCTCTGTGTCCCTGGAAACACTTCATTATCACAACTCATCCTCGCAAGTACTTATTATGTGAGTTGATGACATTTAATACCTTGTCTGTGTCTCATTTAAAATAAATATCACCACCTCTGTGTCCCTGGAAACACTTCATTATCACAACTCATCCTCGCAGCAACCCTATGTGGTTAGTACTAGTACTAGTTAGTACTGTCCCATTGGACAGGTGCAGAGGGGCTCCCCCATTAGGCCGAGGCGGCGCAGCCAGCAGGAACACCCCTCCTCTCTTTGACTCCAGAGCTGAGGCTCCTGTCCTCCAGGCTGCCTGACTACATCAGTGTCCTGTTCCATGGCTACAACTGCCCAACAAAAGAGCACCGTGCAGCACCCTGTGAATCTCCACGAGCTCCCATCCAGGCACCAACTCCCCTGGATGGAGCCCCGTGGTGAGATGGACTGCAGGTCCACAGCCCCACGTACACCTAATGCCTGTGCAGCCAGGCAACAGCGGGCCAGCGCTGACTCTGAATGAAGATGGAGCTGGTGCAGGAAAGGAAGCGTGGACAGGAGAGACAGAAAAGGAAGGCAGGTGATGGAGAGGAGGAGACGAGCCGCAGGGTCCTCATGTGGAAAATGGGGACAATAAAACGTAATTCATGGATGGCTGATGGTTGGACAATTTGAACACATAGTAGGGGCTTCACTCTGCCTCTCCTCTCCTCTTCCTTTGTCTCAGATATACACACAAACATACATACGTGTTTTTTAAAGTGAAAATAGGGAATTTGTTTTGTTATTTTATTTTTTGTTGCTGGCTGGTACAGGATTCAGAACCCATGACCTTGGTATTGTAAGGCCACGCTTTAACCGACCAAGCTAAGCCCTAAAGATAGGGAATTTGAAGCCAAGGTCTACACTGACATGAAAATAAACGAGACGTGTGACAAGAAAGGCGAAGGTAGACAGCCTGCAATACCTCCCTCAGAACCACACGCCTGTGAGTTAAGCATTGCCCTCTCCTGCAGTCTCTTCAAAGAAATGCAAGAACTGACTCAAAGCAAAAATACATTTCAGGTGCTTTCTTTTAACACAGGCCCCAGGAAAAGGGGGGACTCCGAGAGATGGAAGGAGGCAGGAAGGACAAGACTCACCAAAAGTAGATGCTTCTCCCTCACATATGGGATGAAGGGTCCTGGGGCTTTGCATGTGCCTAAGGGAGGGAGGGGAGGTGTGCCAAAGCCCACAGATAAAAGAAGGCAGAGGACGTCATTCCTGCGGCGCGTGACAGTGCGTCAGTTTCCTCTGTGCTGGGCTCTTATCTCCTGTGGGCGGAAAGGCGAGGCTGATGGGAAGGCCAGATTACACCCAGACTGGGCCTGCTTCTCATCGCTGGCAAACCACTTCCTTGGGCTCCCTTGAGCTCAGCACATCTGGCAACCTGGTGGGCTCTTTCTTAAGGACAGAGGAAAATATAAACACGGGCACGTGCTAGGATGTGCATGAACTATAAACACGCCTGGGGTGCTGATGCAAGTTCTGACTTGTTCTGTCGTCCTGAGCAAGCTTGCCTATCCCCTCACCCGGCCTCAGTTTCCTGGACTGTAAAGGGAAGGCAAGGCTAGCTGAAGCTTAAGAATGCTTCTTGTTCTTAAAATAAAAAAAAAAAAAAAAAAAAAGAATACGGGCTCTGCTTTCACATAAAAATACAGATACACAGGGAATGCACAGAGAAATATTCGTGAATGTTATTACAACTGAAGCCCAGTTCTGCAGAGCCAAATATCTATATATTGAGAAAAACCCAACTAAATGGCAGATTGTCCACTGTTAGCCAAAGAGGAGTCAGGCAGACTTAAGGGCCATATTTATTTGATCCAAATTAATGAGCTTAATCAGAACTTGTACGTCAGAGTTCAGACACTGCTGGCCTTGTTTATTCAGCACGATACAGTGTTTTTAAAAATTGAGCAGACATTTTAATGACAGAAGATTGCTTGCAAAAATTCCAACATCTGATGTCTCTAGAAAAAAATCAGTGGATCTGATGACAATCAGCTGGAGCTGGGCAGAGGGCCCGTGCTTGTCGTGGGCACAGTCTGCTCATCCTAGTCCCTACTAGGTGATATTATTCTATCTCGTCATCTGCCCAGCACAGACATTTGAGTTTGAGACTTTGCTTTACACACAGAAAATATCTGGATGCTCAAGGCAGGAAGGGAGATGTGCCTGTTGCAAACGATATTGTCCTCCAAAGTGACTGATACAGACATACCCATGAACCAGCTCTGCCCTAGAACAGTCAGTGTACCTGCCCTTGTAGGTGTGAACAAGCCCAGTGTGTGGCTGTCTGAGCCCTTTGGAGAGCTGGCTGCCCTGACCTTCAGAAGTGTGCGTCTGCCAGCCAGGGCTGGGGCCCATATGCTTTTCAGAAACAACCTCCCATTTGATCTGGGGTTCCTGCTGAACCTCCACAGCACCTATTGCCAACTGGTGGTTTTTCATTTTATTTTTCTGCCCCAGGCCTTTTTCCAACGTGTGAAGTTGCTTTCTCTTTCTTTCTGCGGGTGGGTCTCCATGCTTGGTGAAAGGGTTCCGCCTGGTTGAGGCTTCTGCAAAAATGACTTTTCCGAAAGGCTTTTCCCTCCCTGACTTTTGAGACCCCGCCTACCTTGCTGGGCTTCACTCTCCTCTCTTGTCACCAGTGGAGGGGGATAGCAGGGAGAAATAGCCAGAGGAGGGAACTTTTGGGCATGGCTGTGGTTCTACATCTCAAACTAGCAGGAAAGCCAGCAAGAAAGAGAGAAGAGCCTGTGGCAGGCCGCAGAGGTAAGAGGTGCCAGGCATGTTCTGGGAGCATTTGGTGGCAGGAATATAGGGTGCCTGTGAGCGTAAGTTTTAGGAGAGTGTTGACTAAAGTATCATCAGGAAGAGAGGGTAGGCTGGGCCCAGAGTGCAAATGGCTGGGAATGTCATGCTATCTACATTTGGGGCCTTGTTCTGAGGTTAGAGGTTTAAATCTGAGAACCACGTGGTTAGATCTGGGTTTTGGAACGAGCAATGTATTGACTGGCAGAGAGACAGGAGACAGAAGGAGCAGAGAGAAGACAAACAGCAAGACTCTGCACAGGAGACAGAAGGCTGACCTGGATGGCAGCAGCAGGGCTGAGGGTGGTAGGCAAACAGGCTGGTTTGAGGGACACTTTTCTGGATTGGATGTGTAAGGTGACGAAGAGGGTAGACTTAGAGATGACACCCAGATGTCTGCCCTGGGCTCCTGGATGGTGGTGGCTCTGTAAGACAGAGGAGGAGGAACAACTCAGGGAAAATATCAATGAATCTGGTTTTACATTTAGATAAGTAATCAATATACACAGTAGTATCAGTCTGCGCACTCTACAAACAATTTATGGGTGTATATGCATGGTTTTTGATCTCATAAAAGATTCATGCTCTGTGGGTGTACAGAGCACTCTGGTATCAAGGGAAAGTCAATTTGCCCTTGCTACCTGGGAGAATCACAGTCAGCTTTCAAATGTCGTCTCTTCCAGGAAGAACTACTGACTTCTCCCCTGTGCTCCCTGTTCTCATTTCACAGCAGCCCTTATCCTGATGACCTGGAGTTCACTGTCCTGTCTCTCTCTCACTCGATGATAAGCATATTGATTTAATCTTTAAATCCCCATCTGCCACAGTGTTTAATAACTACTGACTTCTCCCCTGTGCTCCCTGTTCTCATTTCACAGCAGCCCTTATCCTGATGACCCGGAGTTCACTGTCCTGTCTCTCTCTCACTCGATGATAAGCATATTGATTTAATCTTTAAATCCCCATCTGCCACAGTGTTTAATGTATATAAGTTGTCACTAAAAGTTGAAAAATGAATAAATAATATATTTTATAGGCTTCTTACTTTATACTCAGCTTTAGATTCAAGGCACAGAGAAACCCAAGCACTTGTCCCAGATCATACAGTGATCTTAGACCAGATCCCTAAGGACTTTTCTCCTGCTTGGCCTTTTCCAGAAAACTTCACACTCAGGTTTTACAAAACATGTATTTGACCCCATGTAGTTATTTATAAATTAGAGTCCACACGGAAATTAGGAGATTTCACAACTAAGGCTGAATTTCTTGTTTCTTTTGATAAGTCAGAAGATCTGGAAACATTGGCCAGGCTCCTCTTCCCAATTTGCCACACTCTCCACCATTCCCCAAGAATCCCCCTGATGGAGTTTGGATGTGTTGTCCCCTCCAAAACTCATGTGGAAATTTGATCTCCAATGTGGCAGTGTTGGAAACTGATTGAGTCATGGGGCAGATCCCTCATGAATGGATTAATACTCTCCCTTGGGGGAGGGGGGATTAATAAGTGAGTTCTTGCTCTATTAGTTCCCGCAAGAGCTCGTTGTTTAAAAAGACCCTGGCACCTTCTCCGAGTTCTTGCTCTATTAGTTCCCGCGAGAGCTCGTTGTTTAAAAAGACCCTGGCACCTTCTCCCTCTCTCTTGCTTCCTCTCGCCATGTGATCTGCTTATACCCACTGGCTGCCTGCCACTTTCTGCCATGAGTAGAAGCAGCCTGAGGCCCATGCCAGATGCAGCTGTCCCAGAATCGTAAGCCAAATAAACCTCTTTCCTTTATAAATTACCCAGTCTCAGGTATTTCTGTTATAGCAACACAAAATGGACTAAAACACCCCCAACGCCAGGGTGGGAGGAGAGTCACTATGTAGTATCATGATTGCACTACATAGAAAACATATAGTTCAGGCTTTAACAAACACGGAAGCAAAATGAAGCTGGAGTGGGCCCCATGTTTGCAGAAGAATGAGGGAGGACATATTTTTTGGTGGAAGTAATGACTATTCCTATGTGCTGCCTTTAAGGTGCAAAGGACCCCCTACTTCATTCATTTTTACAATCTCTGCTTCACTGTGACTCCTATGCCAAAAGACCCAGTCATCAGGAACCATCCCACACAGAGACAGTAGGGCACAGTGGTTAGGAGCGTGGCCTTTCTGGGTTTCCTCACACAAGTTCCTTTACAACTCTCTGCCTCAGTTTTCTCATCTGCAAAATGGGGTGATGGTGATACCTACCCTGTAGGTGGTTGTGAAGACTGAATGAAGCAAGAAGTGTAAAGAGCTAATCAAAGCACCTGATGTTTAGCAAGTATGCAGAGGAAAGGAGCTGTTTTTGTTATTATGGTGAGTGACAACCTATTGACTTATTCAGTCACCAGTTAATCCATTTGATAAACAATTATTGACTTAGTGACTAAGAAGGTAGATGCCTTTGAGAAATGCCAAACCATAAATTTTAAAGGTTTTTTGGTTCATATCAGTGGTTTCCAACCCTGGGTGTACATTGGAACCATCTGTGTTGCTCTCCCAAAATACAATTCTGGGGTCCCACCCAAGATCAATTACACCATAACCTCTGGAGGCAGGATCTGTGGCCCCCATAATGATGACAGCTATGCCAGGTTATAGTAATTGTGGAACACTCTCCTGAAGCCATGGCCGGGTTATACACAGTCCTGAGAGTGGGTGCCTCCCTCACCTATACACCCTAGGTGCCCCGCTTGCCTTACGTGTCCCTGGCCTGCCTGGCTGGATCCACTAGAACGGAAACTCCACAATGCCAGGGATTTTTTCCCCCTGTTTTTTTCTCTACTATCCCAGTGCCAGGAACAGCAGTGAGCACATAATATGCTCTCAATGAATATTTATTGAAAGAGTGGGTAAATGGATGCATGAATAGGCCCATCTTTCTAAGATATAGGGTTTAGCTGCCTCTTTGCTGGGTCTGCTTTATGCACACCAGGGGGGCGTAGTCCTAGATGGCAGATGGTGAATGTTTCTAGAAGAGGCCCTGGGGGTCAGCTGGGACAGTTTTTCCCAAATCTAAAGAGTATTTGCTATATCTGCATCCCACTTAAACTGCTATTTATTTAATAGTTTCTTTACATCGATTTGTCTTTACTTATAAATATTTTTCTGACCAAGAAACCTTAAAAAATCAGTTCTGCAAAGAAAAACTACTATCACTTGCCATGAAGAGGAAGATAACTAAAAATAAGTACAAAGAAAAGAAGTGGGGTTATTAAGTTTAGTTGGACGCTGTTGCCTGCTGAGGGATGTGAGCCTGAGCCCTCCCCTCTTATCATTAAAATGGGAAATTTGGAAACATTGGACGGGTGTTAAAGACCTATTAGCATCAGATCAAGATTTTCTGATAGAGGGAATCAAGACAAGAAAGAGAGTTCAAAAGTGATACCTTTCTCCCTCTGATTTAGTATTCTTTAATGCCGTACCCATGTGTATCACCCCAACCCATCCAAATGGTACCCAAACATCAGTGATCTTCATCCCACTGGGGAAATCCTCAGCTAGTCCAGACTTATAAGGCTTAGGCCCACAGAGGCCCAAGGCCGTGTTCACTTATTCATTCATGCATTCATTTGACATCTATCTATCGAACACCTCCTGTATGCCTGGCACTGTGAACCACACAGGCCAAAACCGAGTCACCATGGAGCTACTATCCCAGGACAGAGGAGGGACCCTGGGCCCCCAACTCCTAGTGCTCTTCTCATCTGGCAGGAGGTGTTTTCATAATTCCCCTCCACACCCTGCCTGCATGGGTGACTTGGGACCTTAGTGTTACATTAACGTCTTTTTCATTTTAATAAAGCAGCTACATTTTCACTCCATCCTGGGCTCCATGTCCCTGCAACACACACTCTGAGAATGCTGCTAATTTCAGCGTCTGGCTTCCAGATCCAGACGTCAAAACAAGTACCTTTCATCTCAGGTTTGTAACACAGAAAACCTTCAATATTGGGAACAGATAGCCTCGAAGGTGGGTTCATATCTCTCAGCGAGATTGCTGTAACTTAACTCTCCTGCACCCGATTAAGTCTTTCTCTCCGCCTTGTAGGTATTTTACACAAATGTTCCTTTCATTTGACTGATTGAAGGTCTCCAACCTGCAATAAATGAAACATCTGATCCCCTTGAATCCAAATCACTTTTTCTTTGATTTTCTTTTACTTCTATTTCTTCGTCCTTTGTTCTACAGCTCGAGTCAAATTTCCCTTTAGAAATTGAAAGAATGTGTGGGGGTTTTTCCTGCGTTTTTTTTTTTTTTTTTTTAAACCGAGCTCTAGTGCAACTGCTGGCTCATGGACTAGAATATTAAGATCGAATTCAATGGCAGACTGTCTCCAGCAATTTGCCTTGGATGCCACTGTTCCCCTCTCCCTCCCAGTTGCGGGCAATGTCTGTACAAATTAGCCTCTGTGTACTAGTCACCGAAGCTGGCTTCCCAAGTAACCCTTAGGCTCAAGAGAAAATAAGGCTAAAGTTTTTTCCCCTGCTGAAAGAACTAAGTTATCCATGCACGAAGGCCTACATGTTAGTATCTGGCTATGAAGTTGAGCATTTAATTATGTTTATAATGACTCAGACCATCCGCATGGCTTTGGGTCCCCAGTTTCAGGTGACATCTGTCTGTTAGTCTCTGGGATGACCAGCTTGTGCATATCAGTTATTCCAAAAGGCAAGCAGTGTCTACAAGAAGCTGGTAATGCTCTTTGTGTGTTCAGTTCTCTGATTGTGACCTGTGTCCATACTCAGCCAGGACATTTATCCACTTAATGATCTTGACCTTATGTCTGGGATGCCTTGAGCTATGGGTGACAGTGCTGGTTAGTAAAACTAATAAAACTAGTAAAACTGTCTCTCTCCTTGAATTGGTAGAAAGGTTTGTTTCTTAGGGGTGATTGGGTAGGCATCAGGAGACAACCTCTGGAACATTCTGTTGCCCTCTGCTGTAGTCTGAATGCTTGTATCTCCCCAAAATTCGTATGTTGAAACCTAATCCCCAATGTGATAGTACTAAGAAGGGGACACCTTCGGGAGGTGATTAGGTCATAAAGGCAGAGCCTCATGATGGGATTAGTGCCCCTATAAAAGAGGCCCGAGGGGCCTTGTTTGCTCATTCCTCCATGCTGAGGACACAGAAAGGAGCCTTCTATGCAATGGGGCCCTCACCAGACACCGAATCTGCCATCCATCACCTTGATCTTGGACTTCTCAGCATCCAGAATTGTGAGAAATAAATTTCTGTTGTTTATAAGTCTCCCAGTCTATGGTACTGTGTTACAATAGCCTGAACACAGAGACTCCCTCCTTAACCTTTGATCCACCACGGTCCATGGCTGGCCAGCCTTCCTGAGCCTGTGCCTGGTCTTCCTGGCTTCGAGGACTTCTCTCTACAGATGATCCATCTCCTGTCCCCCGTCTCTCATTTACTTACCGTGGTTGGTCGTCAGCCTCCAGGAGGGCCCACAGCCATCCCTGCCTCCTGGTACTCACACCCTGCACAGTCCTCTCCCACATTGTGCCAGGGTTGGGCCATGTGACTGAAGAGACCACGGCAGAGGTGATGATGTGTCTCTTCTGAGAATGGGGTATTAAGGCTGTGGCTCCCATCCTGGCTGAGTGCACGTGCACTCTCTCTTTCTCTCTCTCTCACTCCGTTTCTCTGCCTCTCTCTTTCTCCCCCCACCCCTGCCCCTCTTGAATCTCTTGTCTGGGGAAAGTAAGCTGCTGTGTTGTGAGCAGCCCAGCAGCGAGGCCCACATGGCAAGGAATTGCAGCCTCTGGCCAACAACCGTGTGAGTTTGGAAGTGGATTCTCTAGCCCCAGTGAGTCTTAAGATGACTTTCGTTCCCCCTGACCCCTGGACTGCAGCCGTGTGAGAGACCCAGCACCACCCAGCTAAACTGCTTCTAGGTTCCTGGCCCTCAGAAACTGTGTAAGAGAACCTGATTGCTCTTATAAGCCACCAAGTTTGAGGGTAAGCTATTGTGTGGTGACAGACAACCAAGACACCATGTGAACCTGTCTCGAGGTTCTCCGAGGTGTTCCTGGTCAGCTTGCTCAATCTGTGTGGCACACAGTGCTTGTTGTCCCTTAAAATGTTCTTCCTCATGAGAGAGACCCTTAGCTTTTAAATGGATACTTGGCTGCCTGGAATAGACCCTGTGTTTCCCAGCTTCCCTTGCAGCCAGATGTGATCACGTGACACATTCCAGTCAGCGGACATATGTGGAAGTGGTGTGTGCAACTTCCGGGGCGGGGCCCTCACTGGGGACGAAACTTTCTTTCCATCTTCCTCTGTCCTGCAGGCTGGAAGCCCCAGCAGCCTTCTTGAAAGACGCCCTGATGATATAGAAGGCGTGAGGGTCCCCGATGCTGGCGATGCCAATCCGTACCGGGACCAGCAACCTGGGAACTGTGCATGAGGGGAAGTCAACCTCTATCTTGCCGAAGCCCCTGCTGTTTGGGACAACTGCTGTCCCTCACAGCTGACCCGAATCCGAAATCCAGCCTTGATTCAATCTGGCTGCCATGAGTAATGGTCATGGCTCATGTGCTGTGTCAGGTGGGCTCTGAGAGAGAATGTCACTGTCTGTGTGGCCCAGTGATCCCTCAACACCAAAGCAGACGCAATATGAGAGAAAGGTGAGAGAGAGAGAGAGAGAGCAGGCCTGGTTTTGTTTTGTCTTTGACCTTGCTACTTTCTGACAGTTCCTGTCCTTAATACTTCAGGGCCTTAACACTCCCTCCAGAAGCCTCCACTGTTGACAAGGCCCCACATTTCCCTAGAAGTTTCTCCCTCCCCACTGGGCCCATCACTCTCTGGGAGGCCCAAATATTCTCCCCCACCCACCCCCCTGCCCAGTCGGCCCCAACACTGCCCACGTGGCTTCATCTACTCCTTTTGCTCTGCTCTCCCCCAGAGGCTCCCTTGTTGCCTAGTTCTAATGCCACCCCAGAGCTTCACCCCTCCCCACCCTGCCCAGGAGATTTTGCATGCTCTCAGAAGCTTCCAAAGTCCCCACGTGCCAGATGTTTCTCTTGGCCCACTGGGCCCTAACACTCTTCCTGAGGCCTCCCCAATCCTGGTAGGGTCTATTACACCTTTTCCCTAAATCCTAAGAGCCTCCCAGAGCTCCTCCCACCCTAATACTCCTCCAAAGCCTCTCTCTATTCCCTGAGCCCTGACTCCCCAAGAAGACTTCCTCTGGCTTCTAGGACCAAACACTCACATATAATGGCACTCCCTGCCATTAGGTTAAAATGCCACCCAAAGTCCACCCTTCCTCCGCCACACACATAGTCTCTGACTCTCTCAGATGCTCTTGCTGTCTCCTCACCTTCCCAGACATCCCCATGCCCCTCACACTGCTGGTCACTCATCCCCAAGACCCTTACACTCCCCAGCAAGCCCAGCCTCCCTGCTCTCCAGAGCCTTCCCCAGACCCAACCAGTCACCCGTCCCCACAGAGACATCTCCTAGCCCCAGCAGCCCCAGTACTGATGGGGAGGCAGTTTAATGAAGCCAGACTGGTCCCGTTCACATCCTAGATCTGTCACAAAGAAGCTGTGTGACCATGGCAAGAGGTTCAGCCTCCCTTTGCCTCAGTTTTCTTATCTGTAAAATGGAGATGATGACAGCACTTCAGCAGGGACAAGGGTAAGATAGGTGAGGCATGCAGGGCACAAAACCGAAGGAGGCCTAAGGGCATCTCACTGGCCTGCCCCAGTCCCACTCCTGACAATGCCCCCTCCCAGTGTCACCGTGAGGATTAAACAAGTTCGTAGATGTGAACAGGACACTCAGGCAGTGTCAGGCAGGTAGAACGTGCTGTGCCAGTGTTAGAATCCAGAACTCTGCTATGGACTGAATCTTTGTGTCCCCCCCCCCCCGCCCCACATTCATATGTCAAAGCCTAATCCCCAATATGGTAATATTAGAAGGTGGGGACTTTGGGAGATAATTAGGTCATGAAGGTGAAGCCCTCATGAGTGGGATTAGTGCCCTTATAGGAGACATGAGAGAGAAGATCGCTCCCTCTCTCTCTCTGCCGTGTGAGGACACAGCAGGAAGGAGGCCATCTACAACCCAGGTAGTGGGTCCTCACCAGGAACTAAATCAGACAGCACCTTGATCTTGGACTTCCCAGCACCCAGAACTGCCAGAAATGCATTTCTGTTGTTAAAGCCACCTAGTTCATGGTATTTTGTTAAAGCAGCCTGAACTATGATAAACTTCCACCAAGGCCTTGCTTTGAGCCCTAGGTCCAAATAGTTACATGGAAGCTTTCTTCTCTCCTGTAAGTTTGAATGCTGCTACAGAGGTATTCTCTCATCTTACAACCCCCAGTGCTCTCCTAGGCAGTCTCCTCTCCACAGGCCCATTCCACCCACCCATTTTTTCCAGTTACTCACTCTATACTTTATGGGTCCAGATCCCTAGGTCCCTTAGGGCGGGGTCTGGGATTCTTTCCTGAGGCCAGTTTCTTTATGCTGCACGGGTAGCTGGTGTGCTGACCATTAGGCTGGTGGAAGTGAGGTGACTAGGGGGATGAGTGGCTGCTGCAGCAGGGAG
>NW_007726143.1:1436354-1441222 GCF_000696425.1 Galeopterus variegatus | reverse complement strand
GTCCCTTAGGGCGGGGTCTGGGATTCTTTCCTGAGGCCAGTTTCTTTATGCTGCACGGGTCGCTGGTGTGCTGACCATTAGGCTGGTGGAAGTGAGGTGACTAGGGGGATGAGTGGCTGCTGCAGCAGGGAGTTAAAGGCACCGTGCCTGAAATCCAGCTGTCTTGGGCTAAGGACCTGCTCTGTGCCCAGGCCTGAGTGGGAGGCGGAGGGAAGCCAGGCTGACCATTAGGCTGGTGGAAGTGAGGTGACTAGGGGGATGAGTGGCTGCTGCAGCAGGGAGCTAAAGGCACCGTGCCTGAAATCCAGCTGTCTTGGGCTAAGGACCTGCTCTGTGCCCAGGCCTGAGTGGGAGGCGGAGGGAAGCCAGGCAGGAGCCAGCCCTTGAGAGCTCACAGTGTGACGAGGGGTCAGACATGTTAGAAGTTTCCCTAAAACAGTTACTAAATAGAGCAGACAGTGGCTATGGGGAGCTGGTCAGTAAATATTCATTGAGCATTTACGTTGTGCTACAAATGATTCTAGGCGTGAGGGACATAGCAGTCTGTAAAACAGAAGAGGGGAGCATCCTTCAGAAATAGTCCTGATATGTTTCTGTCAGTTGGCACCATTGAGCATTTACGTTGTGCTACAAATGATTCTAGGCGTGAGGGACATAGCAGTCTGTAAACAGAAGAGGGGAGCATCCTTCAGAAATAGTCCTGATATGTTTCTGTCAGTTGGCATATATTCATAAATTCATGCATCCATTTAATAAGTATTTATTGAGCTCCTTCTGTATGTGAAGCACTATTCTAGTTGCTGAGTATACAAAACTGAATAAATCAGAGAAACTTCCTGCCCCAGGGAGCTTATATTCAAGTAGGGAAATGAAATAAACAAACAGTGAATGCCTTAGGTCTTATTTTAGCAGGAGGAGATGCTGAGACAAGGGTTCCAGTGCAAGCACTGCATTAAGGAAGAGCTCCCAGGGGAGGTCCGTGTGGGAATAGGGAAGCAGGACGGGAAAGGGAGAAGAAGCCCAGCAAAGGTGCAGTTTCACCTGCAGTCCCAACTCCTTCCCAGTCCTGCTCCAGAGTATAAATTATATCTCAGTCCGCCTCTCTTTGAAGCAGAGGTGCTGGGCCTTTATACTCCCACCTCCACTGGCTATAGGCCAGAAGGGTGAGGGAAGTGACTCACAGGCATTTCTGCCATCCCAGGGACACAAAGCTGCTGCAGAGGCCAAGGGTGCCCCCATGAATGAAGTTGCAGATGTGAACCTTTTAAAAAGAAAGCACATAGAGGCTGGAGTGTGGCTACAGAACCAGTAAAAGGTCTGAGGGGATCTGGGCAGAACATCCATGCAATAGCTGCGTAATAATAAAATGACGGGTATAAAAAGCATTATGGTTTTGGGGGTGCACTAGTTCACCGATCCTGATGTTTCCTTTCATGCACAGGGGTTCCACTAACATAACAGGGGCTCCCCGAGAGTCTCAGTGTTTCTGTTCCCCTTACTCTGCCCCAAGGGAGGCAGGACGACTTGGCTGATTGATACTGATTCTAGGAGGAATAAACTGGGTGTTGGTAGCTGAGTCCTCCCTGCGTTCCCCGTCCCATTTCTCTCTCTGTTAAGAACTAGGGAAGGGAAAGTGAGGACGGTGAGTGGGTGCTTCCTTAGAGACCCCCAGCACTGTGGAAGTCAACAACACAGGGCACGAGGGTGGAGAGTGACAGGTGCTCTTCCCTTTCGGGGACATGAATGGCTGTGGAGAGAAGACAACCATGGGAAGGTCTGGGGGAGGCTCAGTCCAGGCAGGGGCCTCTCGGTGGGAGTGCGCGTGGCGCTTCTGAGGAGTGGCCCGTGCGGGCGGAGCAGGGTAAACCGGGGATATGTGACTAGAGTTGACATCAGAGAGCCAGGAGGGCGAGGTCCGCAGGCCCTGCAGGATGTGCTATGGACCGTGGATTTGTGCTGCGTGGGATGGGAAGCTAACAGTGGCTTTTGGGCAGGGGGATAACATTATTATGATTAAAAGGATCCCTCTGGCTTCTGAGTTCAGAAAGACAGTAGGGGGCAAAGGAGGAAGGCAGAGAGACCTGTTAGGGGGCTAAAGCAGCAGTCCAGATGAGAACTAATGCGGGCTTGAACTAGATGCTTCTGCAGTCGGTGGGGAAAAGTGGTCAGATAGGGAATCTATTTTGAAAACAGAGCCTACGGGTTTTGCTGTGTGCTGTGGAAGTGCTGGGGTGTGGGTGACTCAGTAGCAGCCACAGTTGATGCCACACCACATACCCTCTCTTTACTGTTTCAGAGCTCCCACTTCCAACTGGAGCCTGTGAATTTTGTTACCTGAGGGCTCCCTCTGACAGCTAGAGCCCACTCTGCCCACGTGCCCACATGCCCACGTGCCCATGTGCCCAAGGCAGGCCACAGGGAACCCCCAGGGACAGCCTCAACCAGTGGATGGATGGGAGCCGGTGTGCACACAGCCCAGGTCCCTCACCCTACAGAGTGTGCCCTCACTGTCTCCCAGAGGTCCCCGACAGGATGCAGCTCCAGTTGCCCAGGGTGGTAACTTGCTTGGCAACACACCCTTTATCAGCCCCATCTCTTTCCTGTCTCGCTTCTCCACTCCCTGTTGCTGCTTCCCAGGAACCCTCCCAAACAGCCCACTCACACACACAGCCTTGTTGTAGGGTCTGCTTGTGGGGAACTCAAACTCACAGAGATACCTCTGAAGCTTTTGGCTGGATCAACTGGAGAGAGGCAGTGATATTTATTGGGATAAGGAAGACCTGGCGAGGACAGGGAGGAGGTTTGGAGCGGAAATGTCAAGATTGCAGATTGGCCATGCATGCTGAGTTTGAGATGTCTCTCAGCCAATCTAGCTAAGCCGGTGAGTAGTCAGGTGGAAATGCAAGTCTAGAAAGTTGAGGGCAGAGGTCAAGCTGGGGAAATAAACCTGAACGCAGAGCATGCTCGTATTTACACACACTTGTGTTACTGCTGGCAGAGTGGACAACACTGACCAGTACAAGTCTAGGCAGGTGCCAAGTCCAAGTTACTCTGATGTTCTCAAGGAACATTCAGGTTCAACAGGACTCTGCTTACACAGATGCACACACTATTGGTGAAGGGGCCGCAGGCTGTTTTAAGACAGATACCAGTGGGCATTATCTAAAACAGCTCAAGCTCTAAAATCAGATGCCTCCGCTAGAAGTCTGGCCCATCACTTCACAACATGTTGTCCTTGGACAAGTCAGTTACCTTCTCTGAGCCTTAGTTCCTTCATCTGTAAAATAATGACAATAGAGTTTTGGGGACATTAGGATTAAAAAAAAAAGTCATAAAGGACTCAACTAAGCTAAGGATCCAACGCATCTTACCTACTTCGCTCTCCAGAAGAAAAAAGCTACCACCGTTGTGTTTTTTGTTTGTTTGGGTTTTTTTGCTATTTCTTGTCTGAACATATATTTCTTCCATGGTTCCTAAATAATTTTTGGTGGCGAATGCGGTGAGTGAAGGCGGGAAGGTGTTGCAGTGACACAGGAGCTTTGATCTTCAGTTGGCACCTTTGAATGTCCCAGCACTGCTACTACTACAGAAGAAACCCAAGGTGATTTAGGGGAAAAATCTCAGGAAGCCACACATTAGCATCTCACCTCACTGCAACAAAAAAGCTTTAGAGAACAAGAGAGAGATTGAGACTGACCACAACTTCCCGCATGCCCATTCATTACTAGGCTGTTTGTTACACAGTGTTGGCCCATGTCACAAATTGAGCCACTAATACCTGAGTCAGGCATGAGGGTCTCAGGGGATATTTCTAGGCTTGGTGCTCCTGCCAGGGAAAACAACTACATGAGCTCAAGTCCCAGCTTGCTGGTGGCAGAATCCTGGCCCTAGCTTTCAGAAATCCCAGCTCAGGTGTGGAAAGGAGGGCTCTATTCCTGTGAAAAGCCTTCGTGTCCCCATCCTTGCTGGGGCCTAGCTTAGCTGCAGCTACGGGAGGGCCTGGCTTAGGGTCAAGACTCCCCTGTTCGTGTCCCCTTTAGGAGCTCAGCCCAGGGCTGTGCTGCGGGTGTTTGCAAGCTCTTTAACAAGTCGTAGTTAGTTTTAAAGGGTCTCATCGTCCTTAAAGCTCTCAAAACAACAATCATCTCTCTCTTCCTTCTTCGTTTCCTTTCTTCGTTTTTCATCTCTGGATTTGTTTCCAGCATGATTGGAAACCTGCTGTTGTGAGTTTGCATGGAGGAGAGACGGCTTCTCATGTCCTCCTGCTCGTTACTCGCAGGAAGGCAAACATCAAAGGGCCCCGCACAGGCTCCCCACGTGGCCCAGATCTTCCTGTATAATGTGGGGAGGAAATTGGGGCCTTTGTGCTTCCCTTGCTCAGATCATATCAATTCAGTTTTCCCCTTCACTTAATTTGTAGTTCGAGTCGTCCTCGCAGGCTCAGCAGTGCTGGGTGAGGAGGAAGGTCAGGAGGGGGAGAGGAAACAGGCTGGATGCCAGGGCTGGTAAAGACTCCAAAGGATTTGGGAAATGAGGGGGAGGGAAGGGCCAACAGCGTCTGGTGTAAACTCCTGGTCAAGGGACGGGAGAGGTGCCACCGCATTAACCCCGGCTGCAACTGGCCTCCCCAGGACTCAACTGCTTTCTCTTTTTGCATCCATAAAATGATGAGCTTAGAATAAGTGAGCACTAGAGGACTTTCCAGCCCTGTTAGTCTGTGATTCTACTCCCAGTTCTGTCTCTTAAAATATGGCCTTGGGGGCTGGCTGGTTAGATCATTAGGTTAGAGCATGATGTTGGTGACACCAAGGTCAAGGATTCAGATCCCTACACCAGCCAGCTGCAAAAAAAAAAAAAAAAAAAAAAAA
>NW_007726143.1:1294476-1435354 GCF_000696425.1 Galeopterus variegatus | reverse complement strand
AAGGATTCAAACCCCCACCCCAGCCAGCTGAAAAAAAAAAAAAAAAAAAAAAAATATATATATATATATATATAAAAAGAGAGAGAGAGAGAGAGTCTGGACTGCATCACTTTGTCTCTGGGCCTCCTTTTCCTCATTTCTACAGTGGAGGTGATAAGGTGACTCAGTAACATCCCTGAAAGTGCTTAGCTGCTGCTTGGGGCCTCCGAGGAACCCAATAAATGGTATTTAAATGCGTATCCTCTGTACCTCCTGTGTACACATGGGAAGTGCCCCAGGAATTCTTAGTTTGATAGATTTATTTTAGTAAACATTTTAGGCTTGTGGACTATTTATGGTCCCTGTTGCCTATTTTTCTCCCAACATTTGAACATGTAATAACCATTCTTAGCTTGCAGGCTGCACACAAACATGTAGTGGTTGGAATTGGCCTGCATAGTTTGCCCGTCCCTGCCCTAGAGACAGACTGCTTGAGTTCAAATGCTAGCTTGGCCACTTACTAGCTGTGTGATATTGGGCAAATCATTTAACCTCTGTGATCATTTTCTTCATTTATCAGATGGGGATTGTAATTACCCTTCTCATGGTGATACTAAAAGGGTTATACCTGTGTATACAACATGTAGAAGAATATCTGGCATATGTAGCATTTAATAGTGATTATTATTATTGCTATTAATTTGTAGTTAAGAATTTGGAGTCTGCCTGGAATGAGAACTTGGCTGGAGACAGAGCTTCACTTTTCTTGCTACAAGGGCAAGAGGAGAGACGTCTCTGAGCACAGAGCCCAGGATGTCTCTGAGCTCCAGATACATTTATTTATTTATTTATTTATTTATTTTTCCTTTTTGTCTTTTTTACTGACTGGCAACAGGATTGCAACCCTCGGTGTTGCGCCCGCACCGCGCTCAGCCAGTGAGCTGGAACTGGTCTCCACATGGGATCCGAACCCTCGGTGGGAGCGCCGCCACGCTCCCAAGCGGTGCACTCTCCAGTGCGCCACCGGGCCGGCCCAGATACATTTATTTAAAAATTAAAAAAATATATATTCAGTCATTCATTCACTTGTTCAAGAACACTTACTGAGGGTCTTCTACATGCCAGCACTATAATACGAACTGGGGATATAGCAGAGTACAAAACAGAGCAAATTCCTGCCTTCAAAGAGTTCACATTCTTGTGGTGGGAGATAGATAACACACATTTATTTTTTATTTATTTATTTATTTATTTAAAAAGATGACTGGTAAGGGGATCTTAACCCTTGACTTGGTGTTGTCAGCACCACGCTCAGCCAGTGAGCTAACCGGCCATCACTATATGGGATCCGAACCCATGGCCCTGGTGCTATCAGCACCGCACTCTCCCGAGTGAGCCACGGGCCAGCCCGATAACACACATTTAAATAAAGACATACCTAATCTGTCAGAAGGTGATAAGGACTGTCAGAAATAATGAATCATAATAGGGGGTTAGGAAATGCTGTGGGGGTGAGGGGAGGTGATTTTCTTACATAGAAAGACCAGAGAAGGCCTCACTGGGAAGATGTTATATGAGCAGAGACCTGAAGGAGAGGAGGAAGTCAGTCATGTGGCATTTGGGGGAAGAAAATGCCAGGCACAGGGAACAGCAAGCGCAAAGGCCCTGAGGTGGAACATATTTTGCCTGTTGCAGGACACTAAGGAAGCCAGAACCGAGAACAGCAGTGAGGCCAGAGCTAAAGCCAGAGCTAAGTGTGCTAGAGAGAGACAGAAGAGATGTCACAGGAGCAAGGAGCTGGGGAAGGTCTTTCCTGTACAAGGATGCTGGACACGTGGCCAGATTCTTCACTCATTCTCGTTGCAGCCATCTGTTCTTTTGCTCGGCCCATATTCCTGCAGCAGCCACTCTGTGCCAGGCATCATTCTTGTCCCTGTGCTCTAGACACACACGATCATCTTTGCTCTCAAGGAGCTCAAAATCAAGTGGGGGTAGAGAGCTATCAATTAAATAAACACACAAAAATAAGACCACTCCTCAGAAAGGTGATAGAAGGTGTGACAAGGGAAAGTGGGCTGTACTGGCAATCAGGGAAGCTGTCCTGAGAAGGGGACAGTGGAGTGCAGGTCTGAGTGTCTGGCAGGTGGGAGCATGGCCCCTTCATGGGCTCAGTGAAGGCTGGTGTGGCGAGAAGGTGGAGAGTGAGGCGGAGTCTGGGGGAGCATGAAGCTGGAGAGGTGGGCAACAGCTGGATCTCCCCAAGCTTTGGGGGCTGGGTTGAGACCCTCTTTCCTCTCTCTTGAGAGCAAGGAAAGCTTGGAAGTGGATAAAGCAGAGAATGATGGCATGATCACATTTGCAGTTGGGAGAGATCACTCTGGCTGCCCATGTGCAGGGAGAATCGGAGCGGATTTGGGGCCACCAGTTCAGAGGTTATTACAGTTATCAGGTTGAAAAAGTATCATTGCTTTGAGTGTAGTTGCTAGAGTGGAGGCAGAGAGGCTGGAGAGAGAGAGATGGATCCTAGACATATTTTGCAGGTAGAATTGGAAGGACTTGAAAGATCAGCCTTGGAGGATAAGGAAGAAGAATCATCGAAATGCCTCTGGGGTTTGAGATTTGCACCCCCAGATGAAGAGTGGCCAGGATGTTGTGGGGGGGGGGCGGGTGCTGAAGCACTGACAGTTCCTCTGCTGTGATCCTCGAAGGTAAGGACCATGGCTAGTTCCCTCCCCAGCACCTAGCCCAGACCTGGTTTAGCACAGGAGCTAGGTCAGTGTGGAGGTGAGGATCCCTTCAAGCCAGCTCTCCTCCAGAAAGTTAGGAGAGAACCTGGAAAACGAACAGAATTGGCCAAAGTGGTGTGAAGTCAAAATTCAATTCAGAAATGATGAGAATGAGGCTTAAAAATCTTTGGGGTTTCTACAATGAACTGTGCAGAAGTGTCTCGTGATTTTACTCGTCAATGTGTCAAGGTGACTTGGTTAAGCCGCCCCCTTTCACTACCCATCCCCCGCCTCGCTTCTCCAGGATCCTCCTTCCATTTCCCTTTTAGAGCCTATTTACAGAGGTCACTCTGAAAAAGACCCTCGGAGCTCCTTTCTACCTCAGGGCCTCCGCACGTGCTGTTCCCTTTGTTGTGAATGCCTTTCCTCTCCACTCCACTGCACCTTCACAGCTCTTCTCTCAGTTGACTCCTTTCACCCTTACATGCCACTTGTCACCTGCTCAGGTAGCCTTCCCTGATCCTCTTGTCTATGTTATTCATTCTCAGAGCATCCTGTACTTTTCCTGTGTGGCACTTTACACAGTGGTCAATAATTACTTACTGTGATCATTTTCTCTGATTCTCAGTAGTTTTTGATCCCCAGTGCCTCGTACCATGCTGGTATATAAATGTACACCATGAATGGTTGCTGAAGGGGCCAGGGTTATGCAGTCTTAGGGCTGAATGAGCCACCAGTGAACTCAAATCACTCAATTGTGTTTTAGGAAAGATTTTGCTTTACATCTTCTAAGCATATCTGCATTTTATAAGACAAAATAAACCTTAGGCTGAAGGAATGCACCTCTTGTAATGGAGAAAATATTTTCAAGATATTAAATGCCTGTGGTTTTCATCCAGCTCCTTTATAAATCATGTCCCCTACAGCTATTGCACCATGATGGCTCCAGTGAAGGGTGAATGCCACCTTGAGAAGGAATGTGATATGAGGTAGGAGAAGCCCATGCCAGATGAGACGAGGAGGTGGAAAGCCACTTCCTGGCCCTGCGGCAGGGGAGAGGAACGTGTTGGGGCCACATTCTCCAGGTGAGCAATGGCATCGCCTGGAATGTCCAGATTGGGCAAATCCAGAAAGCCAAGGGGAGCAGCCGCTCTGTAGCAGGCACCAGGAAGCATTTAGAGGGCAAAGTGAAGATATGAGGTCTCCTTCCCCCCTGTCATAAACATGAGGACTGAAAGGGATGATTTTAACTGAGAGGAGATGCCTGCAACTGAAGAAACTGAGTTATCTTCACAATGTCCCTTTCTGAATCCACCAGCCAACATGCATCCCCCGTGTCAAGAGGCTTGTGTAGATAAGTTCATTTATAGAAAATAAAGCAGCTACCTTTTTCTTGCACATGTAAGTCGTAGCATGATTAGTACTGCAATCTCTCCCCTGACACCCTCTAATGGTGGAACCTTAGACCTGGACTCCTTATAGGACACCTTAAGACATTTGCCTATTGGACCCATCCCAGCCACCCAACAATCCCAAGCCTGCCTTCTCCCCCTTTTCCATATTGTCTTTTTTCTCCTCCTCCTCTTCTACTTGTTTATAATGAAGATTCCCAGCACTGAAAGGCTACACTAGTCTAAGAGCAAACACGAAATGGGGGTAAATGGGGCAGCTTCCCAGCCCCAGACTGTTTCCTGAGATATTGATGCGCAGGAAACACCAGTGACCAGGGGAATGTGTATGTGTGAGTGTGTATTGGGGTGGGGAGCTGTCTGCAGCCATCCACACATTTTTATTTCTACCATGGTTGTCTCAGCCTCAGCCGTACACACAGAGGTGCTGGGGTCTCTGCCCCTTTCAACTAGTCCCCCCAAGGGTTCTGTACTCTTGGGCTCTTTAAACAAGCACATGAATTCCATATTCTCTTGTGGCCACTCTTGTCTGCAAATCCCACTGTTGAATTAACACCGGGTGTTTTCGTCCCTGCATCATTCTCCAGTTCACTCCAATCACTCCCTGCTTCTACTAGGAGTTAAATATTCTTGTCATGACTTGACCCTTTTGGAAATGTCTAATGGTTGTATCATAAAACAATGGCAAGGCAGTTTAATTGAATCATTTTTTTAAGTGCATACTGACATCTGATGCAGAATAATAATGCCTAGCACTTGCAGAGAACTTTTCAACTTCAAAGCACTTTGCTGCCATTAAAGGCCACATTCGCGGAAGGTAGTTAGTTTCACTTTCCTTTGCATTACACTGAACCACAACAGACTGAATTTGGAGGGGACAAGGAGCAAGGGACTCTTGGAGTGCTGAGTTTTGCTTTAAAACAGTTTGAAAATAAGCACTGGAGCAATCTCAGGGTAATTTGCCATTTCCATGCTGACTTCCGATGATGTCTATTTTATTTCTTTTTTTGGCAGGACAGGCTAGACTACATGGCAGCAAGAAACGCTCTCCAGTAGCAGGGGCTTAAGGTGTCAGAAGTTTATTTCTGACTCATGCTACATGTCCAGTGGGCCAGCGGGGACTCTGCTCTATGTCTCCCCTGCACAGGGGACCCAGGCTGAAGAAGTAGCCACCATCTGAGATGATGACAAATGCCATGACGAAGGGAGAGAGAGAGTGTGGTGAATCACTCACTCACTGGCTCTTAAAGCTTCCACCTGGATTTGTCACATGTCACTTCTGCTCACACTGGAACTAGTCACATGGTCACAACATACCAGAAGCCTGAACCTATCACCGCCTTCCCAAGTCTCTCTCCTGAACATCACCACTTTTCTCCCCTTCCATTTCTATCACGACCACCACTGCCAGCCTCTCTCCTTGACTAGACTTCTGCAGAAGCCCCCATCTGATTTTCCTAAATTCACTCCTTTCTTTCCCCCAATCTGCTCTCCATCCTCCAATCAGAGATAACTTTTTGGTGTACAAATCTTACTTCATTGCCCTCAACTCACCAAGCTCTTTCACCAGCTTTCTGTTGCTTTTATAACCCAATCCTAAGGCCTTCATGTGGCCTCTAATACACCATGGCTGGGCCCTGGCACCCCCCTTCCACCCTCATTTCAGGCCATGGTTCCCATCACTCTCCTGCATCCTTGAACCACAGATCTTTGCACTTGACATTCTCTCTACCTGGGAAGCTCCCTACTCCCATCTCTCTTCCCCCAGGTAACACCTAATCATCCTGCAATCATCCTGCAGCTCCTACCTAGTCATGACTTAGAGAAGGCTCTCTGGTGACATAATCTCTTACATAATTCTCACAGCAGTATGAACTGTATTTGTTTGTGTTATTCATTGACCATAAACTCCATGAGGGCAGAGCCTTTGTTTTTGCTCAGCTATGTATTCCTAGGGCCCAAAAGCGTAATGCTGGTACTCAGTAAATATTGAATGAATGAATGAGTGAATGAATGAATGAATTTCTCTCAAATTCTTCCCCCATTTCTGCATGCCCAAATATTCAGCTTAACTCAGGTTAATTCAGGCCAAAGGCAATGCCGTTTGAGCGTACCTTCCTTGTGATGTTTATCACATGCTTCCTTATTCTGCAATCATTGCGAAATTGTCTCTTCTTCTCCCATGGTGCCTAGTAGAGCCTTGACCATAATAGACCTTTAGCACATGGTTGTTAAATTGATCTGCTGTCGCTGAACTCACTCTTCCTGGGCTTGCGGCAGAATGAAGTCTGCATGGTGCTTCTGTCGTACCCCGTGGCGTCTGGCTGTTCCCATCTCCTCCACCTCTTCTCTAATTCACTCATTCCTGTGTACTCACACCAGCCTTCTTGCTCTTTGAATGCAAGTCTGTTCCAACCTCAGGTCCTTTGCACTTGTTGTTTCCTCTGCCTGGAATGCTCTTCCCCCAGGTCTTTGCATGGTTGTCTCCCTCACTTAATTCACATAACTGCTCAAATATCACCTCTTCAGAAAGGTCTTCCATATTGAATGTAGTATACCTCTTTTTCTCTCTATTTCCTAACCCCAATTTTTTAAAAATATGTATTGTCCATTAAGGTTTATTTATTTGTTTATTATCCAATCCTTCACTGGAATACATATTCCATAATGGTAGCAGCAGTCTGTCTTGCTTATCACAGTATCCTCAGCCTCTGGAATGGTGCCTGGTATGAAGGTGCTCAGTGAACATCAATTATTGATTATGGTGTCAACAGATTGTCTAGTTTTGTTAGCTTGATTGATATCTTAGCTGTATTGTAATAGATATTTTCTCATTCCCATAAGAACAGGAGGAATTGTCTTCCAAAATCCAATTTATTCTCTCTCTATCTCTGTCTTGCTGTCCCTGTTTGTCTCTTTCTCAACCGATCAAGGTCACACACATATATACACATACAACACATACTCAACAACTTTATTAGATCGTTAGTTGAAGTGATGGAAAGTTGACATTCTTTGATTTTCTTCTTCATGTGTTGTAGATTTCAAATAAATTAACTTAGTCTCAAGAAAACAAAGTATGAATTTTGCAATTTTCTGAGAATTATTGAAACCAGGTCGTCAACATGAGATATGAGTCTATAAATATTTTCAATGCTTAATGCAATAATTACATTTTGGTGCTGATTCACACGTAAATGTTTTCATATTTCTACCACATGCCTTTTGGAGTGTACATATTATTCTTTCTTTTTTTTTCTGAAAAGCACATAAAATACAAATCTTTCTACTTCAAAGTGGCAGCTGAGGAGTTAGAGTTCTAAATATTCTCTGATTTGGAATGGTGTTCCACTAGCATGAAACCAACATTTCATCAAAGTGGTTTGCTTCAATCAGGGTTGTACTGGTGAGATATAAATTATAAATCACATCTTCTGTTTTACATGGGAAATGGGAGCTCTGAGGTGGATCGTGCTCAAACAGATGGACCTGAGGTAGTTTCATGTCTTCTGCTGCTTATGTTTTGCTTCTAATGTCGTTTTCAAAGACTCCACCATTAACTTCAGAGGCACCAGGCAAGGAACTTTCAACAGCTAAATATGGGTTCTGGCAAAGGTTCCAGCAACCCAACAAGGCAGGCTGGCCTGGTGGCTGGGGATGCCCAAACAGAGCAGAGGGGCTGGCAGGAGGGAAGGGAGCTGGGAGAGCAGGGGACAGAGCAGGGACATCCCCCCACTGTGTTCTCAGTTCCTTCCCCTAAGATAGGGAACGAAGATGAAGGAATGTGGCACCGAGTAAGGGAGGTCTGGCTTTTAAATTTAACTTCATCTGCAACCAATAGTGACTCCTAGGCTTCAGTTTCTTATCAGGAATACGAGAAGGTTGGCCCAGACCAGGGCTGACATGCTGTGATTGTGCTGTAGGAGTTGTTAAATGTTGAAATACTGGTTGGTAAATGTTGAAATACTCATTCCTGTTGTACCCCACAGAGCCAGACCCTGCAGGATATGACAGGAACACCATGAAGACTTCATTCTGCATCAAGCACAGAAAGAGTGAGTTCAGTGACTGCAGGTCAATTTAACAACCATGTGCTAAATGTCTATGATGGCCAAGGCTCTATGAAGCATTGTGGAGAAGAAAAGACAGTTTTGCAATGATTGGGGAATAAGGAAGCATGTGATAAACATCATAAGAGAGGTGCTGTTGGAGCTGCTGTAAAAAGTAACCACGATCATCACTGTTCTAGAGGCTAGAAGTTCAAAATCAGGCTCTTAGCAGGGACACGTTCCCTCTGAAATCTCTAAGTGGGGAATCCTTCCTTGCCTCTCCCAGCTTCTGGTGACCCCAGTGTTCCCCAACTGTGACTGCACCACTTCAATCTCTGCCTCTGTCTTCGTGTATCTTCTCTGTGTGTCTCTCATGTCTTCTCTTCTTACAAGGGTACCAGTCACGGGGTTTAGGGCTCACCCTAAATTCAGGGTGATTTCATCTTGAGGTTCTTAACTAATTATATCTGCAAAGACCCTATTTCCAAATCAGGCCACTATTCTGAGGTTGCTGATAGACATGAAGTTTGGGGTGGGTGGGGAGGTGCATTATTCAACTCACCATATCCCCTGAATGCCTCTGCTGCTCTGGCTTTTTTATCTTCTCTCTTGGGACTCCCTGAACCTCCTCTAGATCCAGCAACTAAAGTGTTAATGCCTGGCACAGCAGGGTGCCTCAGGACCCAGCCTGCTCTGGCATCCTGACCCAGTAAACAGCAGGGACAGTGTAAGGAGTGAATGTAGATGAGCCCGGTGGGAGCCAAAGAGGCTTGAGACTCGGGCAATGGAAGAGGGGGATTGAGAAGCACACTCTAGGCAGACTGCGGCCCCACGTCGTGGCGTTGTGTGTGTGTGTGCATGTAGTCAGGGGCGGGTGTGTCGAGAGTGGCCTGTGCTGGGCTGTACTGGAGGCCTTGGCTGTGGAACTGGGCCCGGCGTGTTTTCCTGCACCCGATGCTCTGCTCATGTTGGTTCTTGGCCTCAGTGCTCTTCTCCCTCCTCTTCTTGGGCTAACTCCTCAACCTTCAAGGCTTTCTGGAGTTTTGTTCATCCCTGTTGCACTGAGGATCCATGTCCCATCCTTTCCCTGGCCCTGGGTCAGCTGGCTTCCAGCTGGATTCAGCCAGTAGGATGCAGAGCTGGAACTGGAGGGCCGGAGGGAGAAGCCAGCGTATTTGCCTCCTTCCTCTCTGCCTCTGGGGGAGTCTCCAGTAGTAGTTGTGTTTCTTCCATAGCTCCAGTTCCCACTGGACAGGCCTGCAATAGTTCCATCTTTCTCTGGGTCACCCTTGGTCTCCAGGTCCCACACCCTGTGTCTCTCCAGCTTAAGGGCAGTAGTTTCATCCTGCTGTTATTCATATCTTGGCTGACTCACAACCCTGTGTTTGTCTTCTTTTTTCCCCTATCATTGGTAAACAGTTCCCTGTATTAAATTCCTTTTACTACTCAACTGAAATGCCTTTGCTGTAGCACCAATCACATCTATTCAACTCTATGCCTCTCCAATGAGACTGGGAACCTGTAGAGGGCAGGACCTGTGTTTTACTGATTTTTGGCACCTCTCTCCCCACCTGAGCCTCCTCTCCCATTCTATCCTACCCAAGGCCTTGCACATAAGAGGCTCACATTAAATGTCTGTTATTTGAATGAATAAATTATAGACAAAAATTGGCTTTCCAGGAGTATGCAAACTGGCAGGTAGAGATTGTCTTCTATTTCCTTGACCTAATTTACAGGAATCTCTTCCTTTCTTACATTGTACTTGTCATAATGTATAATTGTATAGCTATTTGAGTGCTTATTCAATTAATGTCTGTCTCTTCTTCTTACCTTCAAGAAGGTTTGCTTAGCTCATCGCAAGGTCCCAGAAGAGTGCCTAGCACATAGTAAGTGCTCATGAAATCTGTTAAATGGATAGCCCAGGTAGGCCTTCAAAATTTCCGATCACTTTGAACTTAGGAGATAAGACTTCATTTTACTTACTCTGGAATGAAAAAGAAAATATGTTGGAAAATAAAATTGAAAGACAGAGAAAGTATTTAAATATTTTGCTTGCATTACCAAAATATTTCCTTTCATTCTCTCCAGCTATTATAGATTTTATACCACTTTACTTCAGAGATCTCTGTTAAACAGGGAAAGATAATGATTTTTTTTCTGCAGGTACAAAGCTGTGAGCTAGTTCTTCCCTTCTGTTTTTCCACAGCATCCTTGGTGTCCCTCTGGCAGAACTAGCACTTATCAGACTCCAGTACTTCGTAGATTTACATGCCTGAGTCTCGTTAGCAGTAACCTCCTAGAGGATGAGAACTGTGTTGAGGCAGTCATTAGCATGGTGCACAAACATTCCAGTTCTTTCCTCCTTCCAGCACATGGTAGGAATGCATTTCCCAGCCCCCTTTAAAATTAGGCATGGGCAATGAAATGTGAGTATGTGTCACTTTTAGGAGGAAGCTTAATGAGCAGGTGCACGATTCACTATGTCCCTTCCCCACTGCTGCAGAAATGCAAAAGCCCCTGTTGAACCTGGGGCTCTGAGTGACTCGGATGAGCAGAGCTCCCTGCTGATTAATGATGGACATTCAGCATGAATGAGAAATAAACTCACTGTTGTATGTTTCTGAGCTTGCTTGTTATTGAAGCATGATCTGGCCTCTGCTGACTGATGTACATGTCTTATTTGCTTTTCTAGCTCCTGGATCCAGCGTAGTGCCTGACATAGCATAGGCCTTCAATAATTATTTTCTGAATTAATAAATGAACAAAAACAGAGTTCTTATCTTCAAAAAGAGCAGTTATCATGTGAGTAAATAGAATAGAAAAGGGATAAGGGTGGGAATAAAGAGAGTGCTAAGGGTAGGCTGGGTGTAGAAGTAGACAGTTTAGTTTCCAAACTGGAAAGCTGTGCTTGTTTTAATCCTATCTCATTGGCATGGTTACAGTTTAAAATATTGCTCTTAGGATATTTATTTTAGCAGTTCTTTGGTAGTAAACAAGAAAAGAAAAGCAGAGAAAATAATTACTACTTGCTGTTGAGATAAAATGAGGCAGAGGAATCAGCAGGTGGTGTACAGTAGTTTTTCCTATTTCTTCTTTCTCCTGGATTAATTTAATATGCTAATTTATCTTCTGCCCATTGCTCTTATCTATTTATTCATTCCTCCAGTCATTTATTCCACAAGTACTTACTGAGTAGTCACTGGGTGCCAGCTCCTTGGTTAGGTACCAGGTGGATACGATGTGCTCTATTCTCTTAAGAAACTCACAACCATGTAAAGAGAAAGACCCAGGGTAAGTGCTGTCACATCCAGCCCAAGGAATTCATAAAAAGCCTGTGTGAAGTACCTATGTACTTCCCTCTAAAGTCCTTTGTCCTTTCATTCCATAGTTCCCCAAAGCCCTTTAAGTTGCTTTCCTATCCTTGACTCATTTGACCAGCACAGCAGCTCTTTGAAGGAAAGAAGGTGAGCACTAATGTCCCCATTTGCAAGACGAGAAAACAGAAGCACTGAGAGAACAAGAAACTCAGCCAGAGTCAGTGTCAGAGCTGGGAGGGGGACATTGTAGTCAGACTTCTTTACAGTCAGAGGAGACCAACCTTGTCATTTCTAGGCAAGAAAACTGGTCTAGGGTAGACCAGTGACTTCTTCTTTTGGCAAAATTCATTTGGTGAATTAGTGTCCAAATCAAGACTAGAACTATAAAAAACAAAAACAAAACAGAAAACAGCAAGTGTTGGCAAAGATATGCAGAAATTGGAACCCTTGTGCATTGCTGTTGGGAATATAACATGGCACTGCTGCTGTGGAAAACAGTCTGGTGATTCCTCAAAAAGTCAAACAGAATTACCATATGATAGAGCAGTTCCACTTCTAGGTGTATATACCCAAAAGAACTGAAAACAGGAAAACAGGAAGATATTTATAAACTTATGTTCATAGCAGCATTATTCACAATAACCAAAATGTGGAAGCAACCTAAGAATCCATCGAAGGAAAAGTTGATAAGCAAAATGTGGTATATACATACAAAGGAATATCATTCTCCCTTAAGAGGAAGGGCATTCTAGCACGTGCTGCAACATGAATGAACTCTAAGGACATTAGGAAAATGCAAATCAAAACCATATTGAGTTACCACTTTACACTAAGATGGCTATTATTATTATTTTTTTTTTTTTTGTCTTTTTTTGTGTCCGGCAACGGATCGCAAACCTCAGTGTTGCACCTGCCCTTGGGCATGAACAGAATGCAGCCAAGTTCTTCATAATTCTATAATAAGGGTGACTTTTGCTCCAATTCCCAATAAGATTTTCATCAATTCCATGTGAGACTCCCTCAGAATGGCATTCTGGTCACTGTCATTTAACCAATCACGAAGAAGTTTCAAACTTTCCCTGGTCTTTTTGTCTTCTAAGCCCTCGCCAGAATCTAGCTTTTTTTCTAGCCTGCTCCTCCAAATTCTTCCAGCCTCTGCCCATTACCTAGTTCCAAAGCTGCTCCCACGTTTTCAGGAATTCATTATAAGCAACACCCCACTTCTTGGCACCAATTTTCTGTGTTACTCTGTTCCTGTTGCTCATATCAGAATACCTGAAACTAAGTGTATTAGCCCATTTCTGTTGCTTATAACAAAATACACAGAACTAGGTAATTTAAAAAAAAAAAAAAAAAAAAAAAGACAAACAAAAAACCCAGAAAATAACAAGTATTGGCAAGGATGTGAAGAAATTGGAACCCTTATGTGCTGCTAGTTGGAATGTAAAATAGGACAGCAGATGTGAAAAACAGTATGGTGGTTCCTGAAAATTTTAAACATAGACTTACTATATGATCCAGCAATTCCACTTCTGGGTATATACCCAAAAGAATTGAAAGCAGGGACTCGAGCAGATATTTGTACAACCAGTGTCTACAGAAGCATTATTCACAAGAGCCAAAAGGTAGAAACAATTCAAATGTTCATCAATGGATGAATGAATAAACAAAATGTGGTATGTACATTCAATGGAAGAGTACCCAGTCTTAAAAAGGAAAGAAATTCTGGAACATGCTACAATACAGTTAAACCTTGAGGACATTATGTTAAGTGAAATAAACCAGACACAAAAGGACAAATATTGTATCATTCCATTTATACGAGGTAGAGAATAGTCAGGCTCATGGAGACAGAAGCAGAATGGTAGTTTTCAGGAGCTGGGAAAAGGGGAAGATGGGGGTTTACTGTTTAATGGGTGCAGAGTTTCAGTTTGAGAAGGTAGAAAAAGTTCTGGAGGTAAATGGTGGTGATGGCTGCACAACACTGTAAATGTAGTTAATGCCACTAAGCTGTACACTTAAAAATGGTTAAAAATGGTAAATTTTATGTTATGCATATTTCTATCTTTTTTATGCATATTTTCCTTTGAAAAACAAAATGAAGACTAGAATACAATGCTCTAGGTCTGCAAACTTCCAAAATACATCATCCAAGCCATGTGGGCTTTCTGAAAAACGAAGTTCAGATTGACTAGCTAAAAATCTTCATGGTGATTGGTTTTGTTTTAAATCAAAACCAATTAAACCCAAGAGTCAGAAACACCAGGCAGACTACTGCTTCCTCAAGACCCCTCAAGACCCTCCTTGCTCTGACGTCTGTGGATGAAACAGCCCTGAGTTCTGGCCTGCATGCTGAGCGGACATCCTACAGCCCTGCATGCCACTTGGATGCAATCAATATTGTCAGTGTTTGCGCAAGCAGCTCTTAATGCCAGAAGTCGAGGAGGCCGGTGGATACTTTTGCAGTGGGGGAGGAGGAAAGCAGGCCTACCAGGTATCTGTTACTCAGAGAGAGATGAAAGAGAAACCAGCAGGTGCTCTTCAAAGCTGAAAACAGCTTGTACGGGTTGATCACGGGGATGACCAGCCAGCTGGGCAACAGGAATTTCATCCATTGTGGTTGACCAGACCAGGAAAACTTCTCTGGACTGCTTGTGTTAATAGGTTGTTAATGATTGATGTGGGGGCCTTTTATGTCACCCAATGAAAGGCAGAAACAGAGCCCTTGACTTTGACATGGATGACTATACCAGCACTTGGTCCCTTGCAAAGATGGAATTTTAAAACATTTATGTTAGCTGAGCTTGAGCTGAGCTACACAGCAGCTCGTGGAGGAATGAAACGATCTTGTCTGGTGTTCGCCTTCCTTTGTTCTTTCACTCAGACATTAAAAATACAGCAGGCTAAAAGGAGAAAATAAATTTCAAAGATTCTCCTAGATGTCAGGTGCAAAGAGGAGGTAAGATGTGGGGTGAGTTTGCTAAACAGATAAAGCAAGTAGGTAGGAGATATGCAATAGATTCTTTGGAGACAGGAACTTACCTCTGTTTTGGCTCCTTGTGGCCTCCTAGGGGGATTTCTCACACATGGGTCTGATGCACCTGCTGCCCTGTTCTCTGGGTTAGGGGCTTTGCCAGGATATTTCAGAGAGATACTAGTTTTTTCTTAGGAAAACAGCTTTCCTCTGTGCTCTTGGCCCAGGTAAGCTGATAGTCTCTGAAAGTGATATGGCTTGGATACTTAAAAACAATAATATTTTTTTTTTGATGTACAATATAAATACAGAAAAGCACACAAGTAATAACTGTGGACTTTTTTAACATGTGTATGATATATGCATGTGCTCACCTATTAAGTACACCCATGTTACCCTCGCCTGCCTCAATGAACTGAACATTACCTTGGGCATGTTCTGTCCCAAATACCAAAATTATTTCTTTGGAACTCTCTTCCCACTGCAGGTCAGATTCTCACATAGCTTAATAATGGCTAATAGCTAGGATGACCATGTGATTTATTTTCCAAATAGGGTAGGATTTGAGAGTGTTTGTGTAGCACCGCGTGAGATGTGAAATACCTTCAAGAGTGGAAATGTATAACAGGCATAAATTGAAATTGTCTTAGGAAGCTAGGATATGTGTTCACCCTACCAATAGCAAATAACAGTACACATTTATCAAGCACTGTGTTCTTGATTCTCCACTGGCCTCTGTCCCACCCCATCCACTCTGTGCCCTTCTCCTCTGCTCTGTGCTCCAGGAGGTGAACTCCTGTGGATTTCTCCTCTGGTTCCCTTGTCCTCTGCCTTCAGCCAATGGGAGGCCTAGCAGGGGATCAGAGGGCAGGAGGAGAGGCAAGCCAGATTATTTTTTCTCTGCTACCTCCCTGCTCTGGTGCAGTATCTCTAGCAGTGGCTTCCCCCTTCCATGATCACCTGCCAGGATGGCCCTTGTGCAAGCTCCAGCCCTGTCTGACCTTCAGCAGCGCGGACAGAATAGCTATCTGCTCTGCCTGGTCTCTGAGTGCCTCAATAGCCTGCGTAACCTTGCTACCCTCTGTAAGTGGTTCTCTCATTGCAGCCTCCTCGTTTGAACGCTCTGAGTTGAATTCTGTTTCCTGTTGGGATCCTGATGATCCAACTCTTTGCTATGAGCCACCACTGTATACACACCATGTCATAGAGCCCTTACAACAGACCATGAGGTAGCTACGATTGTTGCCCCCATTTTGTAGATGAGGAAACTGAGGACAGAGAAGTTACATCATTTACCAACATACACAGCTAGAAAGTGATGGAGTCAGATCTTAAAGGAGTGCTGGAATGTGGGGATGGCGAGCTGGGTCTTGCTCAAGGTGATTCTCAAACTGATGACTCAGGGGCCTCTGACCACATCCCAGAACAAGCAGGTATCTCCAGCAGTTCAGTGCAAACCCCCAGTTCAAATAAGAGACTCAGATGAGCATGAGACTCAGGTGAGATTCTTTAGACAAAATAAAACTATAATCTATCTACATCTTTCTGTTTGGGGGTTGTTGCCTTAATATTGTATGGTACTATGGTCCCGACACCAGCAGCATCAGCATCACCTGGGAACTTGTTAAAAATGCAAAATCCTGACCCTACCCTAGACTTATTGAATCAGATGATCTGTGGTGGGGCCCATAAATCTGTGGTTTATCAAGCCTTCTGGGGGACGCTGATGCCCTGGTCTTTGGGCTCCTGTGGCTTCCTGCCTATAGCCTGGCACTGTCTGGCCCGAGCTACTTGGGATTTCCCAGTGTCTCCTTGTCTAATGGGATTGATAACATGAACACCCAGCTCCCCTACCTTCCCCTCTCTATTTGTGCATCTATTATAATCATTGAAGTAGTTGTTCATGAATATCTAAGGGCCGCTGACAAATCCCAAGCCTGATTAGCAGGGCACAGAGGTAGAAACAGCAGAAATGGCTGGCTTTACAGCCTGTTGAAAATCTTAGTGGGCCCCCCATTTTTTGAAGGAAGAGGACTTGGTAAACATGGAGCTGATGTTTGATGTGGGGTAGAGGCTATGCCTGACTTCTATGCTGAGACGCTTCTATGGGAAAAGTGGTGGGGACATTCTCCACATTGTACTTTAAGTGGGATTCTGTTGTTTAATGATAAATAACAGAAATGAACTAAATTAGGGGAGAAACAAAAGAAGTTTATTAGAAGGTGTATTAGTTCAGGTTCAATCAGAGACACAGAACCAATAGAAGATGTAGATTAAGAGGTTTACTGCAAGAAATTGGCTTATATGATGTGGGAGATGGCCAGGTGAGTCCTAAATCTATAGGGCAGGCTGTCAGGGAGGGCAGGCTAGAACTCTTGGGCACTGGCTGAAGCTGCTGTCCATAGGTAGAATTTCTTCTGGAAAGTCTCCATTCTGCTTATAAGACCTTTTACCTGATTAAGTCAGGCCCACTAGATTATCTAGGATAATCTCCCATACTTAAAGTCAACTGATTAGGGACCTTAATCACATCTACAAAGTACTTCCACAGTAACACCTAGATTAGTGCTTATTAAATAACCGGGTCTATTGTCTAGCCAAGTTGACACATACAACTGACCATCACAGAAGGGTGTAGAATAATCCCAAGAATAATAAAGAAAAAGCCACCAGAAAGGATCAAGGACTATTCTGGAAGTCCAAGCAGCAAGAGCACATGGAATGCTTCTTCTGGGAGCCATACTTAGAGGGAATTGTTCCAATCCATTCTGACCTCATGTCATTTTTTTTTTTTTAAAAGATGACTGGTAAAGGGATCTTAACCCTTGACTTGGTGTTGTCAGCACCACGCTCACCCAGTGAGCAAACTGGCCATCCCTATATGGGATCCGAACCCATGGCCTTGGTGTTATCAGCACCGCACTCTACCGAGTGAGCCATGGGCTGGCCCTCATGTCATTTCTTCTCAAGGTTATAATTCCTGAGCTTATATGATACCTTCAATTCAATTCCCCAAATCACAGGGTTCTTCTTCACTCTCTCCCATTCCATATATAAATGTATAATACATACATATAAATATATAAGTAAGAATACAAATATACATATATACTTTGTTCCCCTCTCTCACACACTATTGATATATTCACTCTTTTGCCCTATTCTACAATACATACAAATCAGCTTCAGAATTACTACAGTGATATCCCAACAACAACAAAATGCTCTGAGTAAAGTTCAGAATTTCATTCTATATAGCTTTTATTCTAGACTATATGCCAGTATAAGTGGACAGTCAGAATATTGTACTCGAAGTTGCTAGAATTACTTTTTGTGTGGGTGTGTGGTTATATTATCATTGCTATACACAGTTTAGTTCATTTATTTCTCTCTGTGTTCAATGTTAGGGTAAGCTTTCTATATCCTTTTAAATTTAATTTTATTCTTTAAACATATTTACAAGGTTCAAATATTAAAACTCTATGTGAGAGGATATATTTTTCCCTCCGATCCCTCTCTGATTTCCCCTTTTCCCACCTCCCCCTATAGGAAACTGTTTTCATTCATTGCTGGTTTATCTTTCCTGAGTGTCTTTTTACAAAAATAAGCAAATACTATATATGTTCTTTTCCCTCTTCTTTCTTACACAGAATGCAGCATAGTATATATGTATTTTTAATTTTTCAATTGTGGTTAAAAAAACACATAACATAAAACTTACTATCTTAACCATTATTTAAGTGTATAGTTCAGGAGTGGTAAGTATGTTCACATTGCCATGCAACAGATCTCTAGAACTTTTTCATTTTGCAAAATAAAAACTCTACAGCCATTAAAAACACTTCTCCATTTCCCCCTCCCCCAGCCCCTGGAAATCACTATTCTACTCATCTTTTCTATGAGTTTGACAACTATAGATAATACTTCATATAAGTAAAATCATGTAGTATTTCTCTTTTTATAACTGGCTTATTTCACTTTGTACAATGTCCTCAATGTTATATATACATTTGTCTGTACCTTGCTTTATTATTTAACAATATTTGCTAGAAATCACTCCATATTAGTTCATGAGAGCTTTCTCATTCTATTTTTGTGGTTGCACAGTACTCTGTTATATGGATATACAATAATTGATTCAACCAGCCATCTGTTGATGGACATTTAGATTGTTTTCAATATTTACTATAAAATAAAATGTCACAGTGAAGAAAACCTTGCGCATATGTTATTTGTATTTGTAAAAATGTATTTTCTGGGTAAATTCATAGCAATGGGATGGCTGTGTCCAAGGGTAGAGGCATATGCAGTTTTGTTAGATATTGCCAAATCCCCTCCCTAGGAGGCATCTGTCTTGCATTTCCTCCAGCAATCTATGAGAGTCCCTGTTTCCCTGCAGCATCACCAACAAAGTGTGTTGATAAGCTTTTAAATTTTTGCTTAAGTGATACATGAGATACAGTGTTTAGTCTAATTTTAATTTTCATTTCTATTATAATGAGTTCACTTGAACATCTTTTTATGTGTTTAAGGACCCTGTATATTTTTTGTTGTAAATAACAAAATAGATTTACCCATTTGGGGGGTTTCATATTTTTCTTCCTCAGTTTTTTGAGCAGAGATATACTCTTGACAACTATACTTGCTATAAATAGGTATTTACACAAAGAAAGTAGATATTTCTTGTTGCTTAATTTTTCTGTCCAGCATCCAGCGTCCCCCTTCCTAAAAACATCTCAATTCCCTTTTGGAGAATGTCCCATTGTGTGGAGGTTCCACCTTCTCCCTACCCTGGCCATGACAGTGGTGAATACAATTAGACCTATGTGGTCAGGCACAGCTCCTCAGACTTTGAATCTTGAGCATGTGACTCTAGGATGCAGGGAGGTCATTTGTCACAAGTAGTAAGGGTGGTGAGTTCTTCCATCAGCTCTGCCAGGAAGAACTGCTATGGTTTTGCAGCCCAGCTTTCCTGAGATTGCTGGCTTCCTAGGGGTTCCTAGTCTGCTCTTCCTGGCTCCGATAGTGGCTCTGAGCCCCAACAACCCTCCAGATAACTAATAGCTTCTGTTGACTCTCTCTAGAGTCAGTTTCTGCTGCTTACTCTCTGTGATTGTTCATTTTATGTCACCTTGACTGGGCTAAGGGATGCCCAGATAGCTGGTCAAACATTATTTCTGGGTGTGTCTGTGAGGACATTTCCAGAAGAGATCAGCATTTGCATCAGTGGACTGAGTAAAGAAGATCTGCCCTCACTAAAGTGGTTGGGCATCATCCAATCTGTTGAGGGCATAAATAGAACATAAAGAAGAGAAATTGTGAATTTGCTCTTTGCTTGAGTTGGAACATCTTCTTCTCCTGCCCTCAGATATCGACATTCTTGTTTCTCAGGCCATTAGACTTGGACTGGGACTTAAAGCATTGGCTCCCCTGGCTTTCAGGCATTTGGGCTTGGACTAGAACTATACCACTGGCTTTTGGGGACCTCCTGCTCTGCAAACTGTACATCTTATTCTCTATAGTCATGTGAGCCAATTCCCCATAGTAAATCTTTCCATATGTCTATAGAGTAGATGTATCCTATTGGTTCTGTTTTTCAATAATCTAAAATCATTCTTTCACTTGACAATAATTTTTGAGCCCCTACTAAGGCACTGTTCTGGACAAGGGGAATATAACTGTGAACAAAATAGAAAAATTCCTGCCTTCCTGGAGTTTGCGTTCTAGTAGGGGAGACAGACAATACAGAAGAGAAAAAAGGAAGAAGTGGAACATTGAAAGGTACTATGGAGAAAAATGAAGCAGAGAAAAGGGACAGGAAGGGAGGATAGTGGGTAGCAATTTTAAATAAGGTGGTTGGGGAAGGCCACTCTGAGAAGTGGACAATTGGAGGAGATGAGGATACCAGCCAAGCAGATACCCAGGACAGAAAGGTTCCAGGCAGAGGGACAGACTGTGCAGTGGTACTGAGGCAAGGACATCCAGTATGTTTGAGGATATCAATGTGCCTAGAGGTGAGCAAGCATGGAGGAGAATATCGGTGAGGACCAAGAAGTAAGGTGTGGGGGGGAGTAATGATCGACTGTAGAGTCCTCTCAATCATCGTAATGACCTGGGAGTTTACTCACAGGGAAATGGGAGCCATGGAAGAGTTCTGAGCAAATGAGTGGCCTGATCAGACTTATTTAACAGGATCCCTCTAGTTCCTAAGTGTAGAATAGACTGTAAGAAACAAGGGCAGGAAGGCAGGCAGGACATTGAAGAGACAGAAATTATGTAATAATCCCAGAAATTATGATGCTTTAGACCTGGGTGGTAACAGAGGGTAGATACAATGAAAAGATATTTAGACAGTCTCACCATGTCCCATCTCACATCATCTTCTACATTCACTGTGGTCCCTATGCTCCATGTGCAGAGCTGCTGTGCTACAGAATAAAAATTTAAAGTTCATGCCACAGACTAGAAGTGCTACTGAGTTCAAAGGAGAGGAGATCTTTGAGGGTGGGTTGGCCCTTGGTGTCTCAATTGTCCTCACAGCAGCAGGAAGAAAGAAAATATTATCATAATGGTGCAAATGAGGACTCTAGTGGGGAAATCAGACCCCCCAAAAAGTAAATAAATTAAAAAATGGCTAGTTGTCATAAAAGCTATGAGGACAGATAAAATGAAACTGAGATAGGAATTAGAAGAATGGGGAAATCTAAGCAGGTCTCCATTCTAAAGGAAGAGAAAGATTAGTGAAGAAAATAATAGAATGGGGTGGGGGTGTATCAGGCAGTGGGAACAACATGTACAAAGGCCCTGAGGCAGGAATGTGCTGGAAGAGCTGAGGGAAGGAGTTTGGATTTTATTCTAACTGGCTCCCTCTGTTCATCTCCCATTTCACATGCATATGCATGTGCTGCATTAGCTCCAGTTCAGCTGTTTTGTTCTTTGGGGTAGAACGTGGAGCCATTTCTTAATTGCTCTATATTTAGCTTTGTATAAATATCTATAATTTAAAAACCACCAAGGCCTGAGCTGGTAATTCAGCTTCCATGGTCCATTTAATCTTTGGCCTTCGCTACTGAGCCAGCCTACCAAGGTGATAGCGTGTGCCAGTCATGATGGAAGTATGTGTTAGCAGAACATCTGCTCCCCCAAAGCTGGCCTGGGTCCAGTTGCTGAACCCCAGAGCTAATCCCAGAGCCCCTCGGTTTAGTTTCCTACAAAGGGAAGGCAACAACACAGCAGCTGGGGCATAGTGGAAAAGAGGAGGCGAACAGTATCACGGGTCCTGAAGCAATTCAAGTCTGGGCTGTGCTATTTACAAGCCACATCACTTCCTCTCTCTGGACCTCAGTTTCCTCACCTGTCAAATTGACTGGATTATATTGGAACCCTCGATTTAAGGGGCATTCTTATTCAGTGTTAGTGGGTCTGTCAATTGGTACAAGTACTTATGGGATGATTGGACAGTATCTATCACAATTAAAAAGGTACATTCTCTTTGATCCAGCAAGTCTATCTCCAAGAATTTTTCTTCCAGATGCATTCATTCATTTGTGCAGATAAGTATGCAAAAGGAATTCATATTAACAATGTTTGTGATAACAAAGGATTGGAAACAACCTAAATGCCCATCAGTAGGGAATTGGTTATATAAGTTATAGTGAATCCACAGAAAGGAATTCCATGCAGCCTTTGAAGAGAATGAGACAGATCTCTATGTATGGATAAAGTATGACGCCTAAAATACATTGCTATGTAAAACAGCAAAATATTGGGTGCACTTGTGTTTTTTTTTTCTTTTTTTTAAAGCCAATGACATAATAGGCTTGCATATGCACATTGTGTTGCTAGGAAGAGACGCAAGAAAGGTCGTCCCAGAGATTGCAGGTCAGGGTGGGAAGGCAGTTTCCTTCTCACTATATATTCCCTTTGTACTATTTAAAGGTTTTTTTCCCACATGCATGAGTTACAAACTGAAAAATTAAATAAAATTTTAAAATGTTCTAAATGCCTACAGAACCAGATAGGCAACATAAGTGACTGAAATAGGCTGAGTGTAAAACAACAGGGAGCCGTGGAGTCTTTGGGGAACTGGGATGCTCAAGTCCATTCAAAGGGGCAGCTTTCACTTAGCCCCACTTAGGTGGCCAAGGGACAAGGGGCAATGTGGCCAGACCTGACTTCTCCAGAGAAACAGAAATGCATATTTTAATGTGAACTCTTCTGATGCTTAAGTGTTGGTAACAAATTATAACTGTTATAACCAAAACGTTCTGTGGATCAAAAAAGTCTGGGTCAGCATTTGTTCCCGGCATCTGGTTTGCGACTGCTGTTAGGTGATTTCTAAGTTTCCTTTTGGCTTTAAGGGTCCTCCAGGGACATATGCAGACATTGCATATACTTTTGCACATGCACGAGGGGTCTTTTTCAGGTTGGTACAGGTGACTCTGCAAATGGTGACCGTGGCCACAGGGGCACAATGATGCCTCCACCCAAGCTGCTATGGCAAATGGAAAGAGCCCTGGCCTTTGGTAAGCATGGGATGCTTGGCCTGTGGCCAGTCTCAAGCCTTTGAAAATGGCAGGGTGTGGGTACAGGGACACAAAGCCTGGCAGTTTCCTCTGTCTCACCAGGCCTCAGAGAGTCTTCAGTCCCCAGGGGAAGTGCAATAAAGCCAATGTCACACACATTCAGACCCCAGTACTGCCCCAGCAGATTCACCTCCCTTCAATACATACCCACCAGTGTCCAAACACACATCCTCTGAACATACTAGAATGAAATGCTATTTACTGAGAACTGTGTCTGGGCCCAGAAAGAGGTTACCTTCTACCACTGAAATGGCTTGACACAGAGAAAAAAAAACCAAAACGTTCAAAACAGAATAGTAAGGAAAACCCACAGCAGAACAAAAAGTTCTTAAGTAATCCCTGTCTTTGCCACTAGTATCAGTACACTTTTATTGGCTACATTTATACAACAGTGAGTAAATAGGGGCCTGCTAGGGTCCTAGAAGTTATGAACTGCATGAGAAAGATGTTACAATGGAACAGGCAATAAATAATGTATTAAAAAGCAATTATTTATTTCCTTCTGTCTATTAGTTAGTGGCTGCTTGTTTCTCTTTGAATGAATCTGTTTCTTAGACTATAGATCTCAAACAAGAACAACAACAATAAAGCCGGCCTTTCCACGTAAGAAGAAAGGAGGAAGCTTTGCCAGGTTGGCAGAGGCAGCAGCCACGGAGAAGGGTACGCGGTCAGCACAGCGCGGGAAGGCAATTATCTATTCACACAAGACTCCCCTGAACAATCCAGGAAGAGGAGCCTCAAAGACACACTTGAAAGGTGATTCCAGGAGTGGAATGCATCAGCCCTGTGAGGGAGACCATTGCAGTGTTTCCCCAATTACAGGTCTGGTGCAGGTCTGAAGAGAGAGAGCTCTTTGTATAAAACATTCAAATGCAAAAACACCGGAGCCTGAATGCCTCCTGCACTGGCTGATCGAGATGCTTCTGTACTTCAGCAAAACTTGGAACCGAGGGGGAAGTGCCTCCGTCTCACATCACTAATGAATTTGCAGTAGGGTGACTCCAAGCCTCTCTTCTCCTCCGCTGGCCTCTTCTCTCTCCCTGCCCAGCCATCCCCAGGAGGATCAGAGACAGAGTTGGTGCTGTTGTTTGGCCAGACTCTAAGTGCCAAGCTCAGACATTAACCTCCTTCCAGATCAAATCAGCCAAACTGATGGAGGAATAGAGATTTGGAAACAGAAAGAAGCTGTTTGAGCATTTGAAGTCAGGACTCTCTATTCCCAATGCCCAAGTTCTTTCCACTAAGAAAACCTCTGGACTTCCAATAGTTTAGGGGCAGGGGGAAAGTTTGAGTCCTTAAGGCATTTGAGGTCCCAACTCCACTTTTCCTTTCTGTTCCTGCCAGCATCTCCACTCCAGCACAGATAGCACTCAGCCATTTCTGGAATGCTCTTAGGACCACCTTGCACATACCCTTTACCGGGGATCCTCTCCCCTCATCTCTTCTCTCTAGTCCTGCTCATGGTTTGCCCCAAGCTCTGGGAAGCCAGCCCTCTTGTCTTTGTTGGGGGGCATGCTGCCTGGTACTAAGGTTTACCATGTGCATGTCTGCACAACCCCTCTCCCCTCATTTCACAGAGCACATCTGTAGCAAAATCCCATATTTCCCCTACCGTTGTGGTTAAACTATTACACTTGGACTAGAAGAAATAGGTCAGTTCTAGCCCTGGTTCTATTGCTTGCAAAAATCTGTGATTTTTGACAAGTAAAACACTGCTTCCTGGCCTCACTTTCCTCATTTTGATAGTGCTAACAATACTTGTTCTGCTAACAGAGTTCCTTGGCGGGAATAATGAGAGAACGAATTGAAAAAACAATGTTTTAAAAGTGTAAAATAAGTTTTGTTATTATAAATACGTACGGGTTTTGAAATTTCCTCCAGCACATTTTACGCTTTGAATGTCCTTGTGAAAAGGATGTAGGAAAAAGAATTTTCCCAATTTTTATAGATGGGAAAACAGGAACCTATAAAAGCTGAGTGACTTACTTAAGGGAGAAAAGAAATGGACCCTGAGAGGGTCTTTAACTTTTTAACTGGTTGCTTTTTCATTAGATTACAAGATCTCTTTAACAGCCCTTCTGTTTTCATTCTTGAAGAAATAATAATTCTAATAACAATTCAGCAAGCTCTTGGTGAGTACCTACTTCGCACCAGAAAGAGATTCAAAGACCCAGACTGGCTCCTGGAGTGCTTAGTTTATTAGTTCCAGCCCAACAAATGTAGCCGCAGTAAGAGCTTAGGGAGGAGGCAGGACAGACCAGTGCTCAGGCACATTGGCTGTCTGTCCCTTCTTCCCTGCTGCACCACTGGGCATGTTGGCTGACTGCCCTGTGCCTCAGTTTCCTTGTCTGTTAGAGGTTATCTCCCTCACTGGGATGCTCTGTGGTCTGAATACTCATAAAGTGCTTAGAACAATGTCTAGCATAAGTAAAGGCTCAATAAATATGACTATTCGTTCACCCAGCAAATATTTGGCAAGTGCCTACAGTGTCCCAGGCATTGTTTTAGGTACTGGGTCTACAGCAGTGACCAGAACAAAGTCCCTGCCCTTATGGGGCTCATAGTCACATAGAGAGGCAGACAATAAACATACAAATGAATACAAAAAAGTTTCAAGTAATTTGGTTAGCTTTTCCTAATAATGCAATTTTATAGATTATTCGTATTACATTATTTATTTGATTTTATTGGCAGAGAATGTGAACACTTACTGGACCATTGATTTTAGACATGTACAGGACTCATCTTCTAAAGATTCTCGTTTATATCAGTGTCTCAATGCCAATTGCTCACTGGAAAGCAACTGCCCAGGAGACAATAATTCTACATTTAGCCTAGAACTAAAACCAGTTTGGGTTTTAGATACTTAAGGTATAAATTTAGGGTTTGCTCAGATTAGGGCTTGAAAACACAAATGCTTGCTGAGGTAAGGTGGGTAACACATAAGGGCAGCTGGCTGGGAGGGGGACCACCAGGAGATGGCTGCCTCACGGGGAAGTGTCCCCAGTACAGCCAGAGTTTCTGGTATTTTGGGGGACAGGAGGTGATCCAGCATTTTTGCATGACATTTCCTGATTTTTGTTTAGTGGCAACAAGTTCACCTTTAAAAATGAAACTGTTGAACTGGGCCAAGTGTGGATGAAATAAAACCTCCTGTAGGCCAAGCTCATGCCTGAGAACCAGACATTTGCAAATATCCTTGGGTTCCATCACTGCGTGTGATTTTCAACTTTGTCTTAAATCACCCTCTTTTTAAAGACAGTGTGATCTTTCCTTCTGTCTGTTTTTCCAGTATCCTCTGTGGCCGTAGTCCTGGTAAAATAGATTTTCAATGCCAAACCACTGCATCATGGTGACACCTAGAGAGTTTGGGTGGCTGAATTCTCTTCCTGGTGGCCATCACCCGCTTTTGGGTGGACCTTGGAATCCCTTTGAGGATGGGGAATATAACCCTTTCTTGCTCTCCCAACTTTAATAATCACTGCTTCTTTGTATTTCCCATCTTTCTGGTGACGTTTGCTTTCTTTGCATATTAATACGTCCCTGAACAGATGCTTAAATCTGAGAGGGAGCAAGCATGGGTAGTCGAAGGCACATACAGCAGCATTCACAGTCCGCCTGGCATAATACAGATGAAAACAGAACCCCATGGGCTGCCTCTGCTTTCCCCAGACATCCAGGAGACTTTGGCTCTTTGTTTTGCAAAGATTATAGGATTAGAGCAACTGGTCACCCCTCCCAGAATGCAATCAGCCGCACAGCTGAGCTGGGCTCAATTCTGCAGCAATGGTGAGTGACTGGCAGAAAATTTGGGGCCAGGCCTGTATATGAGTATAAGTGAGTCTTTATTCCTGTGTACTCAGAGCCAACCAAGACAGCTTTGAATCACAACAAGCTTTCAGGGTTTTGACTCTGGCCTTCACAAAATGGAATTTGGAGGTGATGAGTTTGAATTTTCGGTGCCCTTATTTCTGAGCAACCCTTCAAGCAAACTCACAACATTACCACCCCCTTTTAAGGCAGCAGTGCTAAAGTCTGAGCGTGCATCAGGATCACCAGGAAGGCTTTAAAACACAGGTTTCTGGGCCCCGCCTCCAGATTTTGATTCAACAGGTCTAGGATAGGTCCCAAGATTTTGCATTTCCAGCAAGTTGCCAGGCGATGCTGATGCGGTGGCCCAGGGACCACTCTTTGAGAACCACTATTCTAAGGAATTGGCAAACAGGTGCCTAAAAATCAGGTAATTCTTGTCTTTAAAATACCAGTTACTCTTAATGGTATTTAGAGGCCTTTGATCCTGGTGGAAATGGAATCAGGAAAATCTGAGTTACAGCTCTGACTCTGCTTTACCAGTTCTGTGGCCTTGGGCAAGACACTTACCTTCTCTGAACCACAGTTTTCCCACCTGGAAACTGAAAATAATCACTCCAGCCCTACCTTCCTCATCAGGGTGTGGGGAGACACCACTGATCTTGGGTGTGCATCCAAAACCCTCCACTCAGGCACGAGCCTTAGGAGTTTATTTTCCAGTTCTTGATTTTAACTTTGATGAGCCTTCTGCTATAAGACTGTTTTAAGATGAAAGACCCTCAGGATTTGAGGTCAAAAGATTCATTTTCATGAAGAATTCATCTTTTTTGAGAGAAAACATTGCAACTTCTTCAGTCTCCAAGAAGTCTCCAGTCTGAGAAATGGGTTTACTTATTGTACTAGGCAAAGCCCTCAAAATAATGTCAACGTGTGGGTATTCGTAACAAACTGCTTTCCTGTTCATGTTGGGGATTCGTTTTAAAGATTTTTTTAATTGTTCACTTGAAAAATAATTTAGTATCAAGGAAGATGCTAATTAGGCCAAGGCAATATGTGGATGTTAAAATCATGGAGAGCAGTGTGTTCAGTCTCTTCAGTATACATGGCTGGGATCTTACTTGCTGAGCACAACCTGAGGGCTTCCTTCCCAGCGCAGTGGATGGAAACTCTCCCACAATCAGCTCTTGATTTCTTTCTTTATTTTGTTATAAACAAAAATTTCTTTCCTTTGTTGGCCCAGCCCACATCCATGCTGGGCAGAACTAGAATGTTTTCTCTTATATTGCAAATGGTAACAGTAGAAATAGAGGTAATAACCTAAACACAAAGCTCCAGATTCTTCCAAGGAAAGGCTGGAGAGGGTATATGATGTAATTTTAAGGTTTCATTCAGTTTGTGTATTCACTGGCCGTGTGATTTCAAATACAGTGCATGTCTACTACAGGCCGTCTATTAAAAAAAATCTATAGCCAGATTGATTGTAATACAGGTTTGATATCATCTCTTACTTGTGGAATAGGTAATTTAATTAAAACAAAGGGAAAAGAAATATGAAAGTTGATTCCTGCTTTGTGTGCCCCCTGCCACCAAGAGTCCCACATCTACACTGTTAGCCATTCCTTAAGTCAAAGATTAGCAGTGTGACATTGCCTGTTCCCCGTGAGTCCGAGACTTCCCAGGGGTCTGGATGGAAGTTGAGGTGGAAAAAACTGAGTTGGAATCATTGAATCATGGTATGATCCAGCAAGAAGAATGTTTAGAGATCATCAAGTCAAACTCCCTTATTTTATGAATGGAGAAATGAAGGTCTAAAAATAAGTAAAGACACGTATGAGTTTACTTGGGTTTTATAAGCAAAAGAATTATAGAATTAAAAGTCCAAGCTGGAAGAGATCTTAAAGACATCCAGTCAATCTATCTGTCTAATGGGTACCCATCATGTGACAATTCCCTCTGCTGCAAAAACACCTCCTGCGACAGGGCACTTGCTCCTTCCTAGGGCTTCTCATTCCCTCTTCCGACAGCTGGAAGCCTTAGATAATCACTCTGTTTGAAATCTGCAGTCAAATGCTCTACCCCTGAACTATTCAAATCTGTCTTCGTAGCTTCCTAGTCCTATCCTTGGGAGCCACATAAATAAATCCCAATCCTTCCTTAAATTGCCATTCCTGTGGATACTTGAGGTCATCTGTCATCTCTATACACCTTTTTTCTTCTCCAAGATTAGCATCTCTCATGGCTCCTGTGATTCAATATCCATTTTCCTGACCACTCAATCACTCTGCAGTGGCCTCTGTGTGTGTCCTTGTTAAATATGTCACCTCAGGGCTGGCCAGTTAGCTCAGTTGGTTACAGCATGGTGCTGATAACACCAAGGTCCAGGGTCCGATCTCTGTACCAGCGAGCTGCCCCCCCCCAAAAAAAACCAAAAACCAAACCAAGCCAAAAAATATGTACATATGTGTATATATGTATGTTTCCTCAAACTGAACTCAACCTTCCTGTGGTCTGATTAATGCAATCAATGTCCTTTGTTTTACAGACTTCATGTCTATTAATTCATCCTAAGGTCACATTTACTACTTTCAGAATAAATCATTTAGTGTTCTTTTGGTTATAAGTGATAAAAACTCAATTCTAGCCAATTTAAATAAAAATGGGAATTTAATGGATCACATAACCGCAAAGTCAGGGCTAGAATTTCGGGTATGGCTGGATCCAGGGGTTCAGGCAACATCTGCTTGAGGTAAGTACCTATATAGGTATTCCTTCAGCTTCCCAGGCTCCATTTCCAGGTGAGATAAATGCAGCCGGGTCAAGCTTAATCCTCTAAGTTCTAAGTACATGGGAATAAAAGAGAATGGGCTTCTGTATTAGTGTTCTAAGTCTCCTGTGACAAAGTACCACAGACTGGGTGGCTTTAAACAGCAGAAATGGATTGTCCCATAATTCTGGAGACTAGAAGTCTGAGATCAAGGTGTTGGCAGGGTTGCCTCCTGAGGGCTGTGAGAATCTGTTCTGTGCCTCTCTTGTAGCTTTTGGTGGCTTGCCGGCAATCTCTGGCATTCCTTGGCTTATAAAAGCGTCATCCAATCTCTACCCTCATTTTCACATGGCCTTCTCCCTGTGTGCATGTCTGCCTGTTTCCTAATTTTCCTTTTTTATAAGGATACCAGTCATATTGGGTTAGAGGTCTACCTTACTCCAGAATGACTTCATCTTAACTAATTACATCTGCAAGACCCTATTTCCAAGTGAGGTTGTTATCTGAGATACCAGAGGTTAGGACTTCAACATATGATTTGGGGCAGAGGAGAGGGTGGAGAGAGGCACAGTTTAACCCTTAACAGCCTCTTTCATAATAATACTACCAAGAACTCCCATAGTTGCAGTTGCTGGGCTCTAATGAATCACATAACCATCCCTAATATACTCACTGTGATGCCAGTTTTTCCCTGGAACCATTGGTGAAGTCAACACAGCCCAGATCCCAGGGACTGATGGTGGGGGAAGGGAGGGTCTCTAGAGGAAAAAGAATGTGCCATTAGGAGAAGAAGCATGAACAGATGCCAGACACAGGGAACACACAAACACCTTCACAAGAAAAACCAAGCAAGCCAGAACCCCCAGCCTAGGACCCAAGCAATGGCTAAGGCTCCAGAAATAGGAAACTTAAAGGATGAGCTTGACTCTATCCCTTTAAAAAGAAATTGTTTTGTTTGTTTTCATGAATCGAGAAGAAACTGGAGCTGCCAAACTGTTTTTGGTTTTTACAAGGCATCCTGGAAGCCGCTTCAGCTCCTGGTAGCTTTGTGTTTTGCATTCATTTCTTTTCATATTGGAAGATTAAAACAATAGCTTCTGGTTATCATCCCACATATTATTGATTAAAATCCTTGCCCGAAGACCTTCCATCTCACTTTTCAGCGTGGCGTGATTTACTTTTCTTTCTACTCCCTGTAACATGTGATTAATGCTGATCTCGGGAGTCCCGGTGAGATGAAGCCGGGTGTCAGGTACGATTTGTCAGCTTGGAAGTATAGATTATTTTATGTTTCTCGAACTTTGTGGCCAAGGGAACACAGCTCTTGATTGTTAAATCCATCCACACTTTCCCCTGGGCTATGAAATGCCAGAAACATTAAATAGCCCACTTAATACATAACCTCATTCTGTATGCTTGACTATTTTGTTTTTAATTTTTCTTCCCTTTCCCGGCTGCTCACATGAAATGGGATCAAAGAAAAAAATTATCCTCACTGGATTTTGTTAAAATATTAATAGGTTAGGGTTGACTGGCTAAATTGAATATCTTTGCTGATCTCACTTGCATGTTTAACTTGTGCTTAGGAAAATATGTTTCCTAGGTGATAACCTTTTATGTACCAGCCTGACTTCATTGAAATGCATAGAGATAAAAATATGTCACGCTCAGCGGCTATGCTATTCTTGTGTGGCACTGTGATTATTCAGATGGTAATTGACCCCCACCTGTAGACAGCTCCGATTCTGTAGTCAATCATTTCATTTGATGTTAAAATATGTGAAAGTACAATTATATAATTTACATTACAAATCATGCTGAATGCCAGGGGTCTCTGAACCGCTGACAAATGCAAAGGAATGGGGGTTGTGGGGAGAGAACTCAGGTCAATAAATGAAGTGAATCACACCGGGCGAGGGGTTCAACTTTTCTTATTTGTGTCCACAACAAGAACTTTTGTGCATGTGTCATTGAGAGAGTGCCTATGGCCTTCTCTCTGTGCCATAAATGGCAGCATTTCAGACGCCTTTCTAAAGATGTCTTCCCCTTTCCTGGCAAAGAATTGGCCTCCCATTAGGTAAAGAAACGAGGGCTGTTGAGGCCAGAAAGGGAAAGCTGATCTATTAAAGCGAAGACAGTGTCAAGTCTGGAAGGTTATGGTGGCTACTTGATGCTGAACCCGACACAGGCATGAGTGGTAGCCTTGTAAGTGAGGCTTGCAAGTTTCCAAACTCCAGATCCTGGCCATCAAACTTGAAACTTGTATTAAAATTATGAGGAGTCATGGCTATTATTTATCTAGTGTGCACCGAGCACTGGGTTAATCATTTTCTATACGTTCTCTAGTTAACCATCACAACATCCATATGAAGTGGGTCTGCTATCATTCCTTCCCTTTTAGAGGAAAAGAATGGGCACAAGGTGGTTTGGGGGCTTGCCCAAGGCCATTTAGTTACAAGGTGGAAAAGCAGGGATTTGAACCTAAGTCCTTTTGGTGGCAGAGTCTGGGCTGGTGGCCACTCTGCTCTTCTAGGATCAGGCATCAGACACATACAGAGACTACACAGTGGGACTTACAGGAAAGCATGTGGGCTGGGATGGGAGTGGGGATCCATGGTGCAGGTGGCTCAAGTAGGGGACTCACCAGCCACAGGGTTCCTGATGGAGAAGGAGCATCCACTGTCGCAGTGTGGAGGGTCAACTTCACGACGGCTCCATGGCTGGCTGATGAGCGAGGCTTCAAGAGCTCTCGGAGGCCAGGGAGGAGGCATGGTTATTCCTCCTGTGGATGCATAATTCTTCCTGCATGGGGGCCATCCAGAGCAACACTTGTTCTGTGTCCTCTGCCACACTCCCTAGCAGCTAGCTTGGGCGGTCCATGGGGCCTCTGGCTTCCACAGCGGGTGAATTACTGGTCCAGACACTTGAAAGAAAAAGCTCCCCTTCCCCCTCCTCCAGAGTGATTTTGGGTGCCAAAGGCTGGGTTCATTTCTGATGTGGACACCTGATCCTTGAAATGTGCTGGGAATCCTGCCCTATTGGCTAAGAAGTGTGGGTTTGCTGCCAATGCCCCTCACATGGCTTGAGCTGGCTTCTGAGCGACATCCCCTGGCACTCTCACGTGGACCACGTTGCAGACTACATCACCTGCAGCAGGTGCTGACAGTGGGCAGTCACCTTCCTGATTTTTGCCACGTCCCATCCTATCCTCCTAACCGCTTAGTGTAATCATTACAAGTACAGAGTCTGGGGACAAACGCCTGGGTTCTAATCTCTGCTCTGCTATCTGCTGGCTGTGAGATCTAGAACAAGGTAAGCTCTGTTTGCCTCAGTTTCCTCATTTGAAAGCAAAGTGAATAATGGTACCTGCACTACAGAGTTGTTTAAGAATGAGAAGAGTTAAAATGCAAAGCATTTAGAACAGTGCCTGATACATAGTAAGATTATATGTCGGTGTTAAAAAAAACTTTCTTTTGGGCCGGCCTGGTGGCACACTCGATAGAGTGCGGCGCTTGGGAGTGTGGCGGCGCTCCCGCCGAGGGTTCGGATCCCATATAGAGACCGGCCCGCTCACTGGCTGAGCGCGGTGCGGGCGCAACACCGAGGGTTACGATCCCATTGCCGGTCACGAAAAAAGACAAAAAGGAACCCCCCCCCCAAAAAAAAACTTTCTTTTGGGCCGGCCTGGTGGCACACTCGATAGAGTGCGGCGCTTGGGAGTGTGGCGGCGCTCCCGCCGAGGGTTCGGATCCCATATAGAGACCGGCCCGCTCACTGGCTGAGCGCGGTGCGGGCGCAACACCGAGGGTTACGATCCCATTGCCGGTCACGAAAAAAGACAAAAAGGAACCCCCCCCCCAAAAAATAACTTTCTTTTTATGAAAATAAGGATTATCTTTTTTACCCAATTGTATATGCAGGCTAAATTAATTTGTAACAAATCTTAAAATTAACATGTAACTACTAAATATTGTTTTAAATTCTGTTCACAAATCCCCAAAGGACTAGGCAGTATATTCTAGGAACCCCCGAAGAGTCGAGTTCAAACCCCTCTGCCTGGCCTTTAAAGCCCCCCACAAATTATCTTCCATTCATCTTTGCAGCACTGTCTCCCACTCAGAACTCAGGTACCTCATGCTCTATTGATTTAACTACTTCAAAAAAAAAAAAAGATTGTTTTCTTATTTCATCAAGAGGCAGTAGAGCCTAATGGTTAGGTACACAGGTCTAGAGTCAATGACATGGTTTGAATCCCAGCCCTGTGCCATCTTAGCTGTGAAATATCAGTTACTCGTTCTTTCTGTGTGTCTCAGCTTTCTCATCTGTAAAATAGGAATAATAATAGAATCCACCTCATCAGAGAGATCAAGAGACTTAAATAAGTTGATTCATGAAAGTTCTTAGCACAGGGCTTGGCCAAAGTGAGTGCTTCTTGAATGTGAGCTAATCCAGTGATTGGTATTACGGTCACATTTATGGGTTAAATAAAAGTTATTAAGACCACATAATGGATCAAAGAATGAAGCAGTGACTTCCATGCCTAGGCTATGGGACAACTCTTTTAGGATCTCCAAGGCCCTTTCTTCCCTACTGTAGACTGCTCAGCAGAGAGCTGGGGATGTGGGAAGGCTGACCTGGGAGTGAGCTGGCCATTCTGAAATTCAGTCAGAAATCCCAGCAACAAAAATTGCCTTCTTAGTGAGGGAGCCAGACACCCCGGCCAGGGAAAATTTCCCAGGCATTTTCTGAAGACTCATTTCGAAAGTGAATTGAGACATTATCTTTAATTAAAGTGGCAATCCACCCCCAAGAGTTTCCTGTCCCTAGATGCTTAAATCATGGCCTCTGTTTTGTCCCTTCCCTGACTTCTCTCCCTCCTATTAATTTCAAGCTCATCAGAGGGCCAGTTTACTAAATTGGTTTTAATGGAAATTTAGCCAACATGAATAATAATGAAATGTAAAATTATTCCTTAGCTAATGAACAGCCAGCGGCTTTGGGGTTAATCGGTTGCTTCTGGTGTCAGCTTATTTATATTGAGATAGAATTGTAATAGGACTGCAAACTAAAACTGTTTCATCTCCTTGATCATCACTTACCTTAGGGTTTATTCTTTATCATTAGTCATTGTTTAATAACGACTCCCACTTGGAATCCACTTGTGAATTAATTAATTACCTAGATAAACTTGAGTGGTTTTTTTCTTTAAAACATAGAAAACATCTTTTCTCACCTTGTTATCTACAGACTGTACTGTGAAAAAAAAATGTTAACATTAAGGTAGTGATGGTAATATTTTATGCTAACATTGTGCTTTTATTCCAAAGATATCCATATGCACTGGTTTCGTCAGTTCTGGGTTTTTATAACAAGTCACCATTGACTGCGTTGCTTAAACAACTAACATTTATTTCTCCCATTTCTGGAGGCTGAGAAGTGTAGGATCAAGGTGCTGGCAGATCTAGTGTCCAGTGAGAGTCTGTTTCCTTGTTTGCAGATGGTGTCTTCTCCTTGTGTCCTCACTGTCTCTTCTCACAAGGGCACTAATCTACCCATGAGGACTCTACTCTCATGACCTAATTACTTCCCAAAGTTCCTGCCTCCAAGTACCATCACATTGGAGGTTAGAATTTAAACATATGAATTTTGGGAAGACACAAACCTTCAGTACACAGCACATTCAGAGATATCTTCTTCACTGGTCTTTACACTAAGTGGTCATCTTGACCAGCTGTGAATCAAAGGGGCTGTTAACATCGACCATGGCTGATGTAGCCTTTAGACAGCCCCACAGATCCCTGCAGCCACCTCTAGACAGAGGACTAAGGAGCAGGCAGCAGAGGGGCTGCCTACCCCCAAAACTCATCTTCCTTCCCTAAGGCTTTGTGTCCTCATTTAAAAGGGTGGGGAGTTAGATCACTAGGTCAATGTATTTTTAAACTTGTGGAGGTTCTTTAGGAGTTACTTTTGCCATATTGGTAGATTATTGGGGGTGGGAAAAGGGGAACTGTTCATCCAGATAGCTCTCCTGTCTTTTACAGATGGTTCTCTCAGTGAGTTTTTGTTTAGAAAAAAAAAAAATGTGTTATACCTCTTCTTTTTTAAAAAAGTTTAAACTATGGACCAGATTCAAGGTCCCCAAATTTGGCTATACCAAAATCACTTAGGCAATGATTTCTTGGATATAACACCAAAAGCAAAGGCAGCAAAAGAGAAAATAGAGCAGTCGGATTAAATCAAAATTAAGAACTTCTATGAATCAAAGGACACAACTAACAAAGTGAAAAGTCAACCCATGAAATGGCAGAAAATGTTTACAAATCATATATGTGATAAGGAATAAATATCCAGAATATATAAAGAACTCTTACAACTCAACAACAAAAAACAACCCAAATCATAAATGAGCAAGGAACCTGAATAGACAGCTCTCCAAGAAAGATACACAAACTACAAATAAGCACATGGAGAGATGCTCAATATCCCTAATCATTAGGGACGTGCAAATCAAAACCACACACGATACCACTTCACACCCATTGGATGGCTACTATAAAAACAAACAAAAACAGAAAATAACATGTGTTAGCAAGAATGTGGGGAAATTGAAACCCTTGTGCACTGTTGGTGGGAATGTAACAATGGGTGCAGCCACTGTGGAAAACGGTGTGGTGTTTCCTCAAAAAATTAAAAAACAGAATTGCCATATGACCCAGCAATTCCACTTCTGGGTATATACCCAAAAGAAATGAAAGCTGGAACTTGAAGAGATGTTTGTACACCATGTTCATATAGCAGCATTATTTGCAATAGCCAAAACATGGAAGCAACCCAAGAGTCCATCAAGAACATTAGGCTGTTATTAATTTTTCTTCATTTGGAAAGAGCAGGATTTTTTAAAAACCCAAATTTATTTCTCAGTTTTTAAGACTGTGTCTAATTCCTAAAACCCCTGGAAGTGAATTTAGCATTGGCCACCCTGGAGTAGGCCCACTCTGGTTGCCCCCATCCTGGAATTCACTAGAACGCCAAAGGAAGGCACTTTGTGCAGGCCCTTCCTCCGAGACAGAATTAGGCTAGACTATCCAAAGCAGAAGCCGGGACCAGCCCTCAGCAAAGCTGCCAAGCCTCATGAGCTGTGATATCAGAGCCTGAAGGGGCCTTTGGTGTCCAGTTTAACCACATCATCCTCTAGCTGGGGAAGCTGAGCCTGAGAAAGGAAAAGAACCCTCAGCATCACTCAGGAGTTTATGGCACGGAAGGGAGTGTGGTGGTGATCTTCCGATTGCCCATTCATCTGTTTTTGCACCATACCCTACTGATCACCTGCTCCTCTACGGAGGTCTCTGCCTGCTGTCCTCATGTGACTTTCCATCCAGCCCTCATTATAACTTCTCTCTCCTCAGTCCTGCTGTTTATAACCCTTGCTCCTTCTGAATTGCATGGAAGGCTAAATTGTCCCTTGCTGGGGACATCTGTAGTAGTGTGGTGGACTGGTTGGAAGAGACTCCTCAGGCTGGGGGCCTGTGATGACCTCAAGTGACCTCATCTAGGCAGCACCCATCTTCTCCCACAATGCTCTGCTTCAAAGTATGGCTGCCCGGAGCCTATTTACAGGAACTGAATGGCCCAAAGATCCCCTGAGTAAGTGTTGATCAAACTCACCAGATATTCACGATCTTCTAGCATGCTTTCTCAAATGGCAGGGCAGAATTCCTAAGCCCATTCCTTGGAAATTCCAATTCAGTAAATCCTGTGTGGAAGCTGGGAATCTGCACATTTTACAGCACCCAGGTGATTTTAGGATTTGTCTAGCTAAGTCATTATTTCCTCCCTCTCCTTTCTCTCTGCGATTTGCAGATGAGAACATTGAATGTCAAAGATAAGAAACCATATTTTCAAATGTGTAAAAATAGTTCGACAGCCATTCACCTTTTAAACAATAATTTATCCTTCTCTTTAAAAGCTTCAGGGTGGACCATAAAAAGATAACCACTCCTTTGTCACGCGCGACCTTGACAGTTGCACAGTTCTTTCTCTTGTCTCACCTTCGTCATTTTCCTTTGGCAACGACTTCACAGTCACCCCACCCAGGAGTCCTCTATGAAAGTACCCCCATGCCAGTTCACAGGAGGAGCATCAATGTGCCTGGGAACAAATCCCTCCTAAAATTATAAAAGAAAAACATCAGCGTCTAAATATATCAACTGTGATGAGCCTTCTATTTTTGATCCATTGTTATGTAGCCAGAGCTCTCGGTGTGCTAAGCTTTGCTGAAATTAGACTGCAGATATTAAAAGCAATTAACATTCCTCTCTTTATTTGTATTTATTTTATTTAAGTTTCACAATGCAATTAGTTAAGAGGCCTTCAGAAGAAATCCTGAGAATCATTTTCAATCAGAAGAATGAAAATGTCGCCTTTTGTGATTTGGCAAATAAACGACGTGTAGAAATAACTCCCTTCTATGTCACTGTGTACTATTCATTAAGGGCTAATTGCTGTGGTCTGTAAATGAAATACGGCAAACCGTTCCACCTCCGTGCCAGTTTGTTTAAAATCTGCAAAGCTTTATTATTAACACTATTTAATTATGAGAATGTCAGCCATGGAGAATTCCAAACCCACACTTTCCCTTCATCATTAGTAACAGGGCAAAAATGAAACACTTTCAACAATGAAGGGTTCATATTTCAAGCTTATACAGTAGCTGCTAAAAGGGTATACTCAGAAAATCAATTTTATTAAAGTCCTTCGAGCACTAAAGGGACTTGCATGCAACTAAGCAATTTTAAAAACATGTCCATGAGGCGGGACTTCTTGATTCATGTTTTTAGTGGGGTTATTTTTGAGTATTTTCAATATTGTCTCCTTACAGTGGGGTCAGAAGTGATTTGGGGAAGAGGCAAGCAGGGAGAAGGGAACACGTCCTCACAATTTTTCCCTGCTTTCATTTCCATCAGACATGGGGATCTTTGGAACAGGCGATCTAGGAAAGAGGTGAGAGGCAACGAGAAGAATTGTGTAGGCAGAAATGCGGGAGGAAGGCGGTGGGACAAGGACATCATCACCCTCTTCTATTCTATTTTAGTGTTTGTTTGTTTGCTTTGTTCTTTTTCCATTTTAAAGTCTGGAAAATAATAGCTAAGTACAGCTCTAAGCCACAGATTTACCAGCTTAGGCCCTGAAGCCTGCATGAATCTTCCCCAGCTTCTCAAATTCCGCTAACCCATCCAGAATCATGTTTTGTCCAAAACCTTCACTTGGCAATTTATTTGCTGCCTTGCTATAATCATCTACCCTAGTTCTTTTGTCTTTGAGCTTGTCTGTGGGTGATGTGTGTGGCTTGTCTCCTCAAAAAAATCTTGAGTGTTTTGAATGTAGAGACCGTGGACCCATCTCTTGGAACCATGAAGCCAACCAGCTTTTTACATGAGCCACTAGGGTCCTTCAGAAAGTTTGTGGAAAAAGTAGAATTAAAAGATATGGGCCGGCCTGGTGGCGCATGCGCTTGGGAGCGCAGCGGCGCTCCCGCCGAGGGTTCGGATCCCACATACAGACCAGCCGCTCACTGGCTGAGTGAGGTGCGGGCGCGACACTGAGGGTTGCGATCCGTTGCCGGTCACGAAAAAAGACAAAAAGGAAAAAAAAAAAAAAGATAATACAAATCTTTCCATGAGCTTTTTGAAGACTCCTCATATTACTTTAATCTCTAATTACTACTTAACTTGTTGCCTAATTCCGCCTCCTCTTCCAACCATTTTGAAAACTCTTTCGTAGGATGTGGCTTATGTCACCAGAGTGTCTAGAATAGTGCTTGGCACACAGCAGGTGCTCAATATGTGTTGGTTAAATCGGTTAGTATATTAATAATCTATGGATCTGTCTCTGTTTCCCATATAGCCTGACTTAGTGCTTTTGTCTTTAGTAGGTACACAATGATTTGTTTCAGTATTATTATTGTAGTGTGTTAATATCACCTAGTATTTTAGTATTATCATTTTTGGACCAATTGGCCAGTAGCATGGAAACTTACATATGTACAGACTCCCATGTCAGCCAGCCTGGGTCTAATTTCTGGTGCTGCCTATTTTGAGTTGTATCATCTTCCCGAGGTAGATGATTAACTACTTTAAGGCAAGAGCTGAGCCTTATGCTTGTCAATTCCTCACCAGGTTTAGAGTAGTTAGAACCTGGGCTTGATATGACACAAGCCTCTCATTTAAATAGAAATTTTGTGGGCTGGCCCGGTGGTGCACTGGAGAGTGCGCCGCTTGGGAGCACGGCGGCGCTCCCACCGAGGGTTCGGATCCCCTGTGGAGACTGGTTCCCACTCACTGGCTGAGCGCGGTGCGGGCGCAACACTGAGGGTTGCGATCCCGTTGCTGGTCCCCGGTACAGGCACGACACCGAAGGTTGCGATCCCATTACCGGTCAGTAAAAAAAAAAAAAAGACAAAAAGGAAAAAATAAAATAAAATAAAATAAAATAAATAAATAAATAGAAATTTTGTTCTGTCCTTGTGTGACCTTGGCCTCCTTCCCACTCATTCTAGGCCTGGGTTCCTTGATGGGTAAAATGGAGATGAAAAAGTCTATTCCATGGGATCGTTCTAAGGGTTAAGTGAGATGATGCACATGTGGCACCTTGCGTTGGGGTGGGTACGTGATAAGCTCTGTACTGTTGATGGCAAGGACAAACACACCACAGCTATTGTTTGTTTGGTGGGGCCAGGGTTAAAGTTTTGGTGTAGTTTCATTTCAGTTTCACAGCAGAGAAGCCAGAATATTTGAGTCCAGTCCCAACTCTCTGGGGGCCTAGGCCAAGCCTTTCACATCTCAGTTTTATCATCTTTGAAATGGGTGCAATCTTACTTACCCTGTCTGCATCCCAATATTGTGGTGCAGCTCACACAAAATAACCTATCTAAGAGGAATGTCCCAAGCACTGTTAACAATTACTCAGTTTCTATCTAAAATAATCATTGGTTGAGGGCTTGATTCTGGCCCAGAAAACATGTATGATTCCACCCCTGTCCTCCAGGATAAGGTAAGACAAACCTTTGCCTAGTAATAAACTTAATGTTTATTGAGAACTTGCTGTGGAGCTGACACTGTTCCCAGCACTTTGCAGATTAACTCATTTTGTTCTCATAAGAAGCCACTAGGACAGGTTTCCCTCCTCATTCATAGATGAGGAAGCTGAGGTTCAGAGAGGGGAGGTGATTTGCTTAAAGTCACACAGCTGGTAAGTGGCTGGGCTGGTATTCAAACCTAGGCAGTCTAGCCATTGACTTCTCTCAAGCTGTTTGTTCCTAGATAAGCAGTTTCTCTTTTCTTGATCTCTGGCTTCAGATGAGTGCACTGGGTCACCTCTGTCACTACCACCAGATGTGTTCCTTGGACTTTGGACTGCTGATCCTGAAGCTACATGGCTGAAGTTTGCTGTTTTTGAAAAGAAAGTCTGTAATAGATATTTTTTTCACTTTTAATTTGGCAATGCATACTTACAGAAAAGCTACATGAATAGTACAAAGAACAACCATATACTCTTCACCCCGATTTGCCTATTATTAACATTTTGCCCCATTTCCTTTCCCTGTTTCTCCCATTCTCTGTGTGTGCGCGTGTGTGCATAAATGTATACATACAAGTATATACACACACATATACATGCATACATATAAATGCATATATTTTTCTGAACTTTTAAGAGAAACTTGCATATGCCTAAGGATAAGAATATTCTCTTACATAACCACAGTACAGGTTATAGTTTTAAACATTGTTTTTCTCCCTACTTAACTTAATGAGAAATAAATTTAAATCTCTACTTCTAGTTATCACCTTTCATTCAAGGTCCATAAAAAAATTTCAAGAACCCACCAGATATTTCTGCCTTGCTATAATCATCTACCCTAGTTTTTTTTGTCTTTGAACTTGTCTATGGGTGATGTGTGTGGCTTGTCTCCTCAAAAAAATCTTGAGTGTTTTGAAGGTAGAGACCGTGGACCCATCTCTTGGAACCATGAAGCCAACCAGCTCTTTACCTGATCCCTCAGATCCTGAAAGGCCTCAGGGGCAGAGAACAAGAGAGGAAAAGGGATTTTAGCAATAAAGATAGGGGAAGGCCAAGGGGAGCAGGGCTGTACTTTAATAAAAACATAAACACATTTTAAGTTGTCAGATCATTAATATTTTTATATATAGCTCTCCTCTTTGTGTGGATATTTACAAATATCCTCCCCAGTGCAAGTTCAGATAAAAAGTTCCCTATCATCTGGTCTATTTTTAAACCTTTTTTTTAGTTTTACATTCATGTCTTTAATTGGACTGAAATTTATTCGGGCATCAAGAGTGAGTTGACACTCTAACCTTGTATTTTCTAAATAGTTAATCAATTTCCTCTCCAGAATTTCATTAAATCGTTATTAATTTCCTGACTTATTGGAAATACCTACTTTATCAAACAAATGAATATGTAAATTTGAATTTGTTTCTGAACTTTCCCTTAATCTGTGACTGTCTGCCTCGCATGGTGTTTCAATACAATTGATATTGCTGGTTGGTTAAAATAAATCAATACCCAATGCCTGCACATTAATAATACTCCAGACCGAGAACTTTGGATGTGAAGTTGAAGACCACATGGACCTGTTTCCATTAGGACTTTGCATGCCTGGGCAGGCTTTCATCAGAACAGTGCAGTGGGTCTATCAAGGCTCTGACTGAAAACCTTGTGTTTGCCAATTAGTCATTTGACTTATTCTCCAAATGGTTGGTGGGAAGTCTTGACAACCATCACTAGAACATTTGTAAGTGACAAGGACGGACAAGGTTGGGAGAAGTGCTAAGAGGGGTGAGGCTCCATTTTTCCTGGAGCCCTTCAGAGGCACTTGATGGTTTTCCACGCTCACGCCATGACAGCGCTCGTTACAGATTTGGGTAAAGGCAGCCACTTCAGTGTGCAGAAAAAATCCATGTGGTTCAGGGGAAACATCCAGTGAGCAAACCTTTGATTCTTTGCTTTGCCCTCAGGGCTGTGTACATCCTCCCCATAGAAGGTAAAGTTTGGGAAACACCATCGGGGGTTGAAGCCAGAAGTAGTGCTACGTGAAGGGTCACCATCTACTTTCTGGATAACTGGGAAAGTCATTAATCTCTCTGAATCTCTGTTTCTTCTTGTGTGAAATGGAATAATAATTCTCACTTATTTTATATGGCTATAAAGATCAAATGAGATGATACATGCAAAAACACAATACTTCGTAGCCTTTAAACTATTCAACAAATGATCGTATGAGTTGCTACATGTAGACCATGATTCTTTTTGCGGATTAATTGTTGAAAACCAGATATTTTTCTTTTTTATTGATGTAGAAAATAAGATTGTTCAATAGCTTTGAAAAGCTTAAATGAGAGTTACAGAATCCTCTAAACCCCAGTGACGAGGAATGCATTGGGCAGAGGCCTTTCGCTGGACAGCTACAAGGTTAGTTTCACTTGTGTAATAGGAGTTTTTCTACTGAAAAGAAAAGAAGGCAGTAGGGATGCTGTACTTTGTAGAAACACTCTTTCCATTTTTTTTTTTTTTTTTTTTTTGACCAGTAAGGGGATCTAACCCCTGGCTTGGTGTCATCTGCACCACGCTCAGCCAGTGAGTGCACCGGCCATCCCTACATAGGATCCGAACCCACGGCCTCGGTGCTACCAGTGCCGCACTCTCCTGAGTGAACCACGGGGCCGGCCTGCTCTTTCTATTTTTTTTTTTTCCTTTTTGTCTTTTTTCGTGTCCAGCAACGAATCGCAACCCTCAGTGTCGCGCCCGTACCAGACCAGGACCGGCAACGGGATTGCAACCCTCGGTGCTGCGTCCGCACTTCACTCAGCCAGTGAGCAGGAACCGGTCTGTATGTGGGATCCGAACCCTCGGGCGGGAGCGCCGCCGCGCTCCCAAGCAGCGCACTGTAGCAGTGCACCACCGGGCCAGCCCTGCTCTTTCTATTTTAAAAAGCAACTTGTTACACATTGTAAATTCTCAGGTGCAGTGCGTGGGAATGCAGCTGGTTCTTGCACTTCCGAGGATGTTCATGCAGGCATTAGGTGACTTTTTGCAACACCAAGACTTGAGGTTATGGAATATCACAGTAATTCCTTAAAATAATAATTTCTTCTCATTATCTTCCCTTCGAGTTCCTCCATTCTCTTTTGAACCCACTCCAGTCCAGCTCCTCTCTGCTGAGAAAGCTCTTGTCAAGGTCACGGATGACTTCCTCATTGCTCAGTCCCATGGTCCAGTCTCAGACTTTGCCTTACTCAACCTCCTCACTGTGTTTGACATTGCTGATCATGTCCACCTCCATAAGGCGTTTTTCTTTCTTGCCTACTTGGATACCACAATCCCCTGTGTGTTACCCTACCTACCTCAAATGGAAATCCTTCTTAAGTGGAGGTCTCTCTGTCTTCCCAGGATTCAGATGTTGAAACATCTCTAGGCTCAGTTCTCAGGTCCTTCCTTTCTCCTCCTTTCCGCTCTCCTCCCTTCCCCTTTCCTGTCCTCTTCTCCAGTTATACTGATGCCTTTGGTGATTTTCTTCTATGGCTACTCATCCAGTCTCATGGCTTTAAAAAACCATCTTAAAACACATCTCTAAAGGAGACTTCTCTCTTGAATTTCAGACTTATGTATCCAGTTGCCTACTCAACTTTTCCACTTGGATGTCGAAAAGGCATCTCAAAGTTAGCATATGTAAAACCAAGCCATCCACATCCCTTGCCCGGGTGACAGCAATGGTCATCTAGCTGGTCTCCCTCCTTCCATTCTTATCACAGTCTTTTATAGAACTAAGGGTCTGAACAATCCTGTCGAAATCTGAATACGATCATGTCATTCCTCTGATCAAAACCCTCCAATGTCTTCTCCTCTAACTTGGAGGGGAAAGTCAAATTCTCACAATGGCTCATGAGGCCATAAGTGATCTGTCCACCTTCCCTGGTTTAACCTTGACCCTCTTTCTCCCTCACTTAACCTGCTCTGACCAAACTTGCCTTCTTGTTGTTCCTGTCTCAGGACTTTTGCATGTGCTGTTCCCTCTGCCTAGATTGCTCTTCCATCCAATATCCACATGGCTTACACCCTTACTTCCTTCAGGTCTCTGCTCATATGTCACCCAAACAATGAGGCCATCCTAACCACCACTTACAAAATAGCAAACCCATCCTCTTGCCTTCGTTATCCTCTCTGCCCTGTTTTATTTTCCTTGAGCTTATCACCACCTGACATATGTGTTTGTCTGTGCCAGGCACATAGCAGGTGCTTATAAATATTTGTTGAATAAATGAGTGAAAAAACTAATGAGGCCTGGCAAGCACAAGTTCCCATCAAAGTAGTGTCTGTCCAGTGGACTTCATCTTTCTGGGATGGAGGGACATCCATTGGTCCCCAATCCTTGGTGCCTCACGTGGGATGGGTTTGCTTAGTTCCCCAAGTCTCCAAGGGGCGTGAAGGGAGAGCAGAGTTTCACCGAAGCCTCTGAGGTCTGGGTCCTGGCGATGGGCTGGCAGGATGGGGTGGGCTGTGCCAGCCTTCAGGGGCTGCTGCTTCTTACCTGGTTTGGGGCGGGCAGGATGGGAGGAAGGGTTGAGGGTGTTGCTGGCATGGCAGGTGTTTGCACACAAGTCTTGAAAGGAGACAGAGCTACTTCATAAGGGAGACCAAATGCCACGCAGGCTCCCATCATAAACTGCCGAGTTTGCTGTCCTACGTCTGTAGAGGATTTGTCTGGACCGATTTCCTCCAGAGAAACAGTAATGTGTGTCAGCAATTACTCTCTCAAGTCGGAACACTGTCTTTATCACAGGGCAGTCAAGCACTCACTCCCAGGGCTGTATGGAAGGGAGAGGAGCGATAACTGAGTCAGAAGCCTCCAGGAGGCCTCCTTGGGCCTGGGGCAGGGGTGCAGTGGCAGTGGACAAGAAGACCTCCTGCCCAAGCCATCTGGAGGGACCCTAGCCTGGGCAGCCTGCCTGAGACTCAAGAATACTCCTGCGCTGGAGCTCGGGAAAGAGAGCCAAGCCACACAGGGCCAGTTTTACACTTTTAGTTCTGAGATAGCAATCGTGGGGGAATATTCCCTGCGTTTGTGGAATCATAAATTTTTTAAGGTCTCTTGGCTCCACTTTTAAATTTAGTGCCTGAATAAAATGTTGGCTCATGCTCCATATTCGATTATTAAAAATCATACTCAGGCCTGGGAGATGAGTATTTACACATCTGCCTGCTCATCCGAAGACCCACATATCAAAATGGGGCTCTCGACACAGGGCTGTTTCCTGGGAAGAAAGGCGCTCGGGAACTCTGAGGGCCAGGTTTGCCGAATGAGGGCCTCAGACTAGAAAGTCTTTCAAATGCTTTGCTGTTTTGCAAAGAACATTTGTAGGTATTCTAGACTGTACTTTTGCCAGATTTGTTGTTTGTTTTTTTCCCTTGATTTTTAAGAAATACATGAGTGCATATGCACGTGTGTGTGTGTAAATTAATAAAAGAAAGGTAATGGAAGGTATCTGAAAGGACACAGATCAAATTGATGGTAGTGGTTATCTCTGGAGAGGGACCGAGTATGGGAGGGAGTGGGGTTGAAGGAGACTATAATCTTATATGCAAGTTTATTCTTTTTTTTTCCCCTAGGAATATGTAGTCACATATTTATTGTTTAATTAAAATTATTTTTAAACTGGCGCATGATCAGTATAGATCATCCAGAAGCCACAGTAAAGTGTAAAAGTGAAAGTAAAAATTAATTCTGTTTCTCCCACTCCAGAGATGACACTGCTGATATGTTGGCATTTTATCTTAGGAAAAGTTTCCAAATTACCAGGTCCACTCATGCAAGGTGTTCATATTAGTGCCACCAGGACCTGGCTTTTAGAGACAGGCAGTAGCTTTCGTTTTATTGCCCAAAGTGATGACACATCCTTTCCCCTAAATAAAAATCCACAATAAAATACCCTGGGGAGTGAGATGTTTTAAGTGTCCATTTTGGCCCATTTTAAAAACATCTGCACATTTTATTTTTGGTGGATTATGGATCATAGGAGTCCTAGGCATCATAAATATTTACCCAAATGAGGTGAAAAGGGAAAAAATCACTAACGGAAAAGGGAGAGGTGGGAGATGCTGAGATAAGAGAAAACTTCTAATTTCTGTTTTCAAGGAAGTTTAATCAAGACAGCTTCCTCTAAATGGCTCTATTAGACTTGCCAAATGCCAGAACAATGCCTATAGTTCAGGTATGGCTGACATAGCATAATAGACAGATTCCTTAAAATAAAAAAGCCTATAATCTAGCTGATCTGTAGTTTGGAAACTTTTTCCATGAGTTCTAAATGGACTTTAACAATAGCTACAAAGCATCTACACACACACACACACACACACACACACACTTTAAAATCATCAAAATGAAAAAACAAACACCATTCACTGAAAAATGTATTTTAATATTAAATTATTCACAAAATAATGCCCCAAATATGAATGAATGTACAGTACAATGGTGATTTTTTTTTCCTTTTTGTCTTTTTTTCGTGACCGGCAACGGATCACAGCCCTCGGTGTTGCGTCTGCACCTCGCTCAGCCAGTGAGCGGCCGGTCTGTATGTGGGATCCGAACCCTTGGCGGGAGCGCCGCCGCGCTCCCAAGCGGCACACTGTAGCAGTCTGCCACCGGGCCGGCCCCCAATGGTGATTTTTAATATTTCAAAAAAATAACAAAAACCTAAAAAGAGAGATAGCAAGGATGTTTCTGTTAAGAACACGGGAGAAGGGCTGGCCAGTTAGTTCACTTGGGAGAGCATGGTGCTAGTAACACCAGTGTCATAGGTTTGGATCCCTGTACCTGCTAGCCACCAAAAACAAAAACAGAAAAAACACAGGATACTAAATGACTTAGCTTCCACTTTATAGATGAACAGGTGGCTCTAATTTAAGAGGAGGAGGAGAGAGAACAGCAGCAGAGTCAAGGAGTCCATATTTAGTAGGAACTAACCGAGAGAAGAGCCCTAAACTGGAACCCCCAGCCAGGGCCTCCTGATACTCTCATAGGCAAATCTTGGGGTGGTGTCCAGATATCAGCTCTACTCCCTGCTCTACCCAGCCCGCAACTCTGGATCTCTGGTATCCAAGTTCCCTTCAGGGAGCCCCCCAAGGTATAGGTAAGTGGCGGATAACAGGAGAAGTTGGTAAGGTTTGCGGGAGCGCAGAGTTAATACTCCATAGGCAATTTCTCTGTTTCTTTGCTTTAGGCATGGAATCTGTCATTTTATAATCATCTCCATGGCAACTCAACCCTCATAAACATAATTTCTCCGCTGGAAGAGCTGGGTCACAAATGGGAAAGACTTGATTCAATCACTAACATCTTTATCCTGAAAATGGACTTATCATAGCCCAGGGTGAGCAGGGATGTAAAGGGCATCTGCTCCCGACTGCACCCGATGCTTTAATCTCCTGAATGACATCCTGTTAGGCACTTTCCTTTAAACATCTCCATGAGAGGGGAGCTCGTTACCACCTCACATCTGAGCATCAGTAACTTTTCCTATACTGAATTAAAATCAGCTCTAAAAATCCTTCATCCAATGGTCTATGCTGTGAGGTCTTGATAATGATAGGCTGGCACAGCTCCCCGGAGGAATCTTCTGTGTTTTGTCATCTGTTCCTTGCATGCCTGTTTCCAGGTCCATTTCTTGTGAGCTCCTTGGGCTCCCAATGTCCCCCTTCTCTGTGAAGGCTGGAACCTTGTCTGGGTTTGGGTTAATGGATATCTACAGTTCAGTTGTTCAAGTCAGAGATCCAGTGTTTGAAATAGATTGTATTAAGCAGGACTCCTTCCTTGGTAACTGATGGAAACCCAACTGATAAGGGCTTGTTCCAAAATAGAGAGTTGATTGGCTCATATCACTGCAAAATCCAGCAGTGGGCCTCAAGCAGGGCTTGATCTGTGAGCTCAGTCATGTCCTCAGACTCAGTGTCATTTCTCCATCTCTCCACTTCTCTTCCAGCTGTTGGCTCCGGGGTGATGAGATGCCCACCAGCAGCTCCTGACTTCCACTTTCACAGCTCTGGCCTCATGGAAAAGAGGGCTCTTGTTCCTGATGGTTTGGGCCAAAGTTCTGGAAGAGCCCTGACTCTCACTGGCTTTAATCAGATCAGATGCTCATCCTTGCATGGGTCTCCGAGGCCACAAGTATTGTGGAACTCTGCCTGGCCAGGCGGGGGTCAAATCCCCACCCAGGAGCTGGCGTTGGAGATGATTTCTCCCAAAACATGCATGAACTGATAATGGGATTTGCCGGAAAGAAATGGGGGCCCTGTTACTAGAAGGAGGGAAAATGGGAGCTGGGGAGAGTACAGGGGCAGGCAAGATGAGTCAAAGTCTGTTGCATCGACTGAAGACACATGGCTGCTGTTTAGGGGTCACTGATGGGATAATTAAAAGATTCTTGAAGAGTTTAAGGGATAGATGGGTGGGTTATCTGTCCAGTTCAGAAATGTCCTTTGTAAGCACAGAGACAGTCAGCTTCCCCCTGGGGCTTTTGATAAAAGCTTTTCTTCACAACTTGTCTAGCTTTAGCACCATCATTCACAGCTTTCAGGTTGTTGCCACATTGTTCAGAAGGAAAGTTGATTTTTACACTTAAATTAGGTTCCTTAAAAAAAAAAAAAACTTACTCTTCCTTTCCTTCCCCCACCCCTTGCTTTGTTCGAAGACAATACTGATGATCTGGAACCCACCAGAGCCTTTGGGTACTAAATGCAGATCCTGGGGATAGGACATGAGGATATGAATAGGGCCTAAAGAGTGTCCTTATTAGAGGCTGTTGGTACTGGGACTCCAGGAAGTGCTCTGAGATTAGGTAAGAAGAGCCCAATGGTCAGAACACTGGAGCCCTACTGGACAGGCTTCTGCCCCACGTAAAACACAGTTTTAGGGACAGGAATTTACATGAATGGGATTGTTTAGTCATAGCTGACAGAGTGTCAGGGCCAGATGACATCATGCCTAGACCATACTGTCCAACATTTTGATTAAGATAATAAAGAATACCTAAACCAAAATATGGAGAAAATATTTCAGTAAATAGAATAACCAAACATTAGCATCCCAGTTACAACATCCTCTTACAAACTGGTTCAGCTAAGACATATTAGTCTGACTAAGACAAACACTCCATTAGAAAAATAGGTAAAGAATTTAACCAGACAGTACATAAATGAATACATACAGATGAAGATTCAACCTTCATTGCAGTCAAGAAAATGTAATTTTATACAACAAGATGCAATATTTTTGGCCCATCTAAAAAGAGAAAGACATTTGAAGTGATGATACCTGGTGTTGGTGAAGATGTGAGCACATATTCCTTCACGCTGCTCAAGAGGGTACAAAGTGGTCCAATTTTTTTGGAGGGCAATTTGGCAGTTTCTAACAAGAGTTTCAAAAGTGTGCATGCCCTTTGACCCAGCAAGTACATATTTAGGAATTATCCTGAAGAAATTATTAGAAGTATTTACAAAGATTTATGAATAGCAATAATTAGCTGTTTTTGCAGTAGCAAAAAGCTGACAAATCAAAATTTCCAATAATAAGGGATTGGTTAAAAGAGCCATGAAAAATCACTATTTTGGAAGAATTTGATAACATGGGAAATGTACCCAAAATTAATAAGGAAATTATGAAATACTGTGTGCTGTATATAATATATACATATATTTGTGTATGTATATGTGTATATATATACATATATATTATACTGGGCTGGAGGAGGAAAGACTTGAAGGGTAATCTCTAGTATATTAATTATGGCTATTTCTAGGTTTGGGATAATGAGTGATTTTTTTTTCATGTATTTTCTATGCTTTCTACCATCAAAAAAAAAAAATGTTGGTGTCGGCTACTATTTATTGAGGATTTATCATGTCCTATTAACCTTGATAAAGTCTTTACATAGGTTAATTTACCACACAACTCCCTTGTGAGGTAGATATTACAATTGTACCCACTTCACAGATGAGGAAACTAAGGGGATGTGCCCACTCACAGCCCATGCCCCTCTTCTAGGCCACACCCCAGACACCCTGGAGCCCAGAGCCCCCTGTTGAAAGGGCTGTGTTAGGGGTGGGCTTTCAGAGCAGGGCGGGTGAGGACAGTGGGATCCTTTGTTAGTTAATGCTCACGTGGTGTGTGTTCTGAGCCTGCTTCCTCTTCCCTCTTTACCCTAAAAGGAAGCAGCAGATCACACTGGAAGGAACACTGTATGGAATCAGTGCTGGTTTGCCCGTGCAACCTTGGGCAAGTTATTTACTCTCTCTGGGCCTCAATTTCTCACTGGGGTTAAACTTGCTGCCCTGATGTTTCATGATACTACTCATGAAAGAGTCTTTATTTATTTATTTATTTATTATTTTTTAAAAGATGACTGGTAAGGGAATCTTAACCCTTGACTTGGTGTTGTCAGCACCACACTCTTCCAAGTGAGCCATGGGCCAGCCCTATATAGGGATCTGAACCCATGGCCTTGGTGTTATCAGCACCACACTCTCCCAAGTGAGCCACAGGCTGGCCCTGAAAAAGGGTCTTTAAATAACTCAGGACATCACCAGGAGATGGAATCAGCTAGTCCTCTTTCTTCAGGCCCCAAAGCAGGATGTCTATGCCCACTTCAAAACCCTTGGAGCCCTCGGATGCACAAATGATGAGGTCCATTCATTCATTCATGCAGCTAATTCCTTCCACTTCCACCTGTGTGTTCTTATTCCACCCCTCACAAAGGCTCTGTTGGGTGGGTATTAAACGACTTTTTGCTTTCTGAAGAGAAATATATTTTTATGTAGCTTCATCAGCCATAAAAGGAGAAAAACCAAAGACAATTACAATTTTGTCAGTGTCCCTCTTTTTGAACCCTCCTGGCGAGTTTAGTCTCAGAATCAGCCCTCTTTTTATTTGCATCATCCACCAACCTTTTAGAGAACCCGCTGATCACAAGAGAGGTCTGCCAGTAGCACAGGGGAAATTGGCATTCACAACCTATGTATTCAACCCAGTCCTAACCCGTTATTCAGTTCCATGCATGCAGATGAGGTGGCTGCTGTGGTGGTACATTGTGTTAAGTGTTGGGTGAGAGGAGAGGGGCCCTTGTGAATATGTACAACTCCATGCAAGTGAAGGATTGTGTAAGCCCCATGCATCAAACCCTCCAACAGCCAGCTCTTGAATTTAAACTAAAATCCTAACTCCTCACCTGGGGCTCATAGATCCCACCAGATGAAGCCCTGCTCACCTCTCTAATCTCACCCCCTACTCCACTGTCCAGCATTCTCAGCTCCAGCACCCTGGCTTTCTTTAAACTGCAGGGATAGACCATCTTCTTCCCACCCTGGGACCTTTGCTCTTGCTGTTCCTTCTGCTTGGAAGGCTCTTCTCCTGGATCTTCACCTGGATGGCTCCTTCTCGAGTCAGTTCAAAGTCAGGTACCTGTCCTGTCTCACTCACTGCTGAGAATCCCCAGCACCTAAAGCAATAGCACCAGTAAATATCTGATACATGAATAATTCTTCCAGGAACCATTCCTGAGGTCTGCCTGGAGGAGGAGACATGCGAGCTAGGCCCCGAACACTAAGCAGCTCATGGGCCTCCCTTCCTCTGACGTGCTTCCTATTTTTTCCATCTGGACACACACTCTTTCCCAGGATGACCTCATCCATGCATGTACTCAATTTCAACTACTATCTTTGCTCAGGCCTCTCACCGCAACGCTGTCTCACTATGCCTGCCTTCCCTTCTCTTTGTCCATTCTCAGCTGTCCTATTTTTGGTGCTTAATTACAGTCCTGCTATGCAGACAATGATGATGCCAGCGTTCTCAAAAGATGATTGTGTCTGCTCACTCTTTTGTCCAGAGCAGAAAGACGGCAAGACTGTCCAGATCATAAAAATGAGCGCTGTGTTAGTTAGAAACCATTTCTCAAAGCACCAGGAGCGATGTTGTCTCTACCGCTCACAGGGTTTAACCCAAATGGCCCATATGGCTTCTACTCTGCTCTGGGCAGGATGTCTTATTAAATTAATTACAATTTTTAGGCCTGAACTTTTTTTTTAGAAGCTCTTTTAAAATAGTTTTTGCTTTGTTTTGTTGTGTGTGCCTGTGTGTGTGTGTGTGCGTGTGTGTGTTTTAACCACAGGAACAGGAGTTATTCCAGCCAGGAGCAAATTTAGACACTAAATAGATTGGGTGGGAAATGTGCTCTTGCGTTCAGCTGGAGTTTAGGCCTTGGCAAACAGAGCTGTTGTCTTCATTGAACACAACAGGCAAGGGGCCAGAGGCAAAAACTTTCCAAGGCCCTTTGAAAATATTTGAGACTAGGGGTTGGGGATGTCATTGGCTCCAAATGGATAAAAAAAATACTATCAACTGAAAATGAATAATAATTATAAACAAAACTAGAGAAAAAGCCTTTCCTATTTTTTACAGCCAAAAAATTACATTTAATGTGGGATATGAGTGTATTTTAAAAATTTGATATGTCATAGAAAGGGGCAACAGGGAATGATGTCCAGCTTTTGCAGACTTTTCAGCAGACGGGATTGCCTATCTCTCATCTGTCAACCCCTCTAGACACCACTGAGGATGCTCCGAAGAGAAAGCTTTTGGGGGCGACATGGAAGAGGCTTTTATTCTTCCACCATAAATAGGAGAGTTTAAACTTCACCGGCAAGAGGACGATTTAAGAATTAAAATGATGAAAACTTATAAAATCTTTCCAACAGGATGGTAATTGCAGTAATAATCCCCTTTGTTATAGAAGCTACTGTATTATGGGTGACCTTGACTTCCATTATGTACTGTTACCTTTAGCTCAGAATCTATAACTCAGGGGACTATTAATTATCTTGCCATAAGTGCTGGCCAGAGTGGGGGACTTTCTGAACGAGCAAATGCCACATCGATTTGAAGTGGAGCTCCTCGGCCACTTGGTGGCTGTTATCAGCGATTAGGGTTCAGCAGCCCATGGTCAAAGCCAGAAGATTATTCCTGCTGAGGCTCCCGCACCACCTCAAACTTTCCTGATCACTGTGACCTCTACCTGTGATTTACCCCAGCATGTAAAACAAAACGGTATATATGTACAATTTAAACACTCCTACTTTTTCATCAGCCACATCCCCAGGGTATGTTCTGAGGCTAAGTTGCCTAAAAATAACATTCTGTTTCTAAATAATTTTTTCTTGGGATATTTTTTCCAATTTACAGTTTTTCCCATGGAGTTGTATATTCCCATCTTCTGTCATTTATTATCATTAGGATAGAGAATATTAACTACCCTATATCCAGCTCAAAAAATGTTGAATATGTTATGTTGAGAGTGACACAAAAAAAGATATTTTTTTAAATGAGCTAGAAATCAGATTAAAGAAAGGTATTTCATTTGCCGTCTTTTTCTTTAAAGGGCTAGCTCAAACCAATGTTCTGACTACTCGGCATCCATTGGAAATTTTATCCTTCAATTTCAGTCTTTAGTTACAGCCGAGGAACTATTCCGAGAAGTTCTCAGCAGTCATGACTAACCCCAAAGCAAAATTTCCATTTCCCCCCCTAATGCCCTAATTGAATTTAGGGGTCGGTTATGTTTTGCATAGGCACCCACCCCACATCAATGGCATACATTCAAACAGAGTCTTATGGAGTGGATCAGATAAATATGGGCTGCAAATGTGCTGATTTACCCCAGCTTGTAAAACAAAACAATTTACGTATACAATTTAAACATTCTTTCTAGTTTTTCATAAACCACATCCCTTGGGTGTATAATTGAGATTTCCTTGCCACCCAGAAGATAGCGAGATAGTTCGCTCGGCTTTGTTCTCCTTCTGCAGGAGGGTGGCTGGAGCTGTGAGTGGCTTTCTTAGCCATGGGCTGCTGGCAGCTTCAGATTTGCTGCCGACAGCTGCTGGACCGGGCCGGCGACGCTAGGGAGCAGGCTGACACAAGGATTATGACACCACGTCTGAAAAGGCAGAGGCCCCGCAGATGGAAGCGTTGTCTGTTTCCTTCTTCATTTAGGCTTTGGGAAAGAAAACGAGCTGAAGAAGCAGAGGGAAGGAGGGCACATTTTACACTGAAATGCCCCTGCCAGCTGGAGCCACCTTGCCACGAATGGGGTACTCGTATAAAACGCAAGAGCAATGACCAAAGGAAGAGAGGATATTTTCTATCTTGATTCTCCCATGCTTGAGCCCTGGAGGAGGGATGCAGATCTTCCCATAGGTGAGGCCAGGCCCGTCCTAGGACCTGAAATCTACATTGGTAATCAAGGGACCAAGGTACCTTTTTTTCCAGTTGATGTCAGAACAATCATAGTAAGCTGGCTCATCATATCATCGAAACTGTTTATCAAAAGAAGAATGAGAAAGAGAGAGAGAGAGAGAGAGAGAGAGAGAGAGAGAGAGAGAGAGAGAGAGAAAGAAAGAAAGAAAGAAAGAAAGAAAGAAAGAAAGAAAGAAAGAAAGCCACAGAATCATATTGGGGAATATTATACCACAGTTAAAAGGGATGAATTAGGGCTGGCCCGGTGGCGCACTGGAGAGTGCGCCGCTCCTGCCGAGGGTTCGGATCCCATGTGGAGACTGGTTCCCACTCACTGGCTGAGCGCGGTGCGGGCGCGACACTGAGGGTTGCGATCCCATTACCTGTCAGTAAAAAAGAGACAAAAAGGAAAAAAAAAAAAAGGGATGAATTAGATTGTCAAGTGGAAAAAGCACGTTGCAGAATTTTATAAACACACCAAGTGATACTACACATCCCTATGGATCCCTATATATGTGGTAAAAATACAGAAATGAAGGCAAGAAACAAACACACAACATTCAGTCCGGCCACTGGAGAAGGAAGAAAGGAAGGAAAGGGTTAAGGTGGGGAGGGGACAAACAGAGACTTCTGTTTTATGTGCATTGTTTTATTTTTATTAAAATAATCTGAAGCAAATATGAATTCTAAAAGATATGTTTTCTTTTCAGTTTATTTTTGTTATTCTGTACTTTTTTGTATTTTAAGCAATTTTTTTAAAGAAAAATAATTGGAAATGAGTGTGCAAACCAGACAGAAGCCTGCTTTAAACAGAGCTCAGGCCTTGGGTTCATAAGCCCCCAAGTTAGAAGAGAACTCGAAAGTTGTAGAAGTCAGTCACCTTTATAATTTTAAATTGCACCATTTGGGTGTAATCGAGTATCTTTTCTCCCCCACCCTCTCCTTTTAGTCAAATTAAACTTATTGATTAGAGCCCATTAGTATGTAATGGATTGTTAATTTGACTCTTTTTACAAATCATATTTATCTGCACCAATAAAATATTTGGATTTAATATTCATATGTCACATTTATGGTGATGTTGATTGAGGACCAAGCAATTTGAAGTGAAAGCAGACACCTCGTCCTCTATTCACATAGGGAAATGCACAATTAGCTCCATGAACTCTTCCAAAGGTGGGAAACTTAAATATAAAGAAAAATTAGAGAAAAGGGGAGAAATGTTCCCCCTTTCTTTTACAATGCAAAATTAAGAGAAACCCCATTTAGTGTTTGCCAACTCTTCAGCAACAGACCAGAATTGGGGCACCTCAGTGTGTTATTCAAGTTACCTATGACATGGTTGCAAAATCCCTGCTAGGAACAAAAATCAAATTTTTGGTAAATATCACTTGAGCTCTGGCCTCTTGTGCTCAACTCTCCTATCTAGGAAAATAGAGCCCAAAGAAAGATCGAGTCCTTGCCTCTTTCTGCTGGAAGAGGGCACTTAGCAGGAAATTGCTTAAAGGGAAAACATGAATATATTTTCTTTGTATTTCCAATAGATATTAACTGCATGCTGCAGATGATAAGGCTGCTGGGAATGCAGGACAAAAATACTGAAAACTGCTACCATTTATTGAGTGCCTAGTCCCTGTCTGGCTCCTGGAGGGATGTTAAAAATATTTAAGATGTAGTAACAGTATGAGCATCAATCATAGGAGTGGATGCCAGCCCCAAACCAAAACTACTAGTAAGCTTTACTGGTGTACCAGCCGACTTTCTGTCCTGCTTGTTTCTTGAACAGAAAATGCTGCATTTAAGTTCATTTCATGCTCATAGGAGCAGTATTTGCCTAAGCTAATAATGTATTTGATGATTTACTTTCATTTTTTTCTTCTAAAAATTTTTATTTTTATATTTCTACCAGTCTGAATGCATATGGGGATTTTTGTTTGTTAGTTTGTTTGTTTTGTTTTTGCAAGCCACCTTAAGCTTTTTGAGAAGCAGGCAGGCTATATATTTTAAATAAATAAAAAATAAATACACACTTTTCCTGATCCTGGTCAAATCCCATTACAAAGAGAACCAAGGCACCATCAGAATTTCTTTTTTGCCCAGGGGGTTGTCTTATCAATATTCTATAAAGCAAGCAAGTCATTGGGTAGTCTCAGAATTCTTTTTATTTCAAGGGTTTTGGATAATATTTGCTGTAATGAGAGCCAATCTGTAAAAAAAAAAAAAAATTCTTTTTGCAAAGTAGTAACAAAAAACTCTTGCACACCCATTTGATGGGCTGTGACAATATTTGGTCCACAGTCTTTGCAGACAAAGACCTTGGCCAGTCATCATTAATGATGGAGCATGATTGCTACAACTTTTTTTGACGGCCAGCTTCGATAGAAACTATATGCAGCCTATTGTCATATCATTTTACTGAGCTTGGGAAATTTCCATTTGTCACTTAACAGCCATATGTAAGAAGCAAGATGCTTTGAACATGAACTGTGATTTTTTCAGTTATCTTCTGAGAATACGTGTTCTTTCACCAGTGTGAAATGACCTAATTTTTGAAGCAGTAACCTTTATTTAAAAAAAAAAAGAGAAACCTATGAGCATGTAAGTTTTCATATTGAATACCATCCTGATTTTTTTTCTCTCTCTAAGAAACTCAACCTCCTTTATAAGCAGTCATTATCCTACATAAGTATGTGGTAAGCCAGGATATAGAGAGGAAGTGGGAAGTTTCCCTGGACTCAGCAGAAATTTGGTGTCAGAAGCAGAAATAGTCCCTTGTAAATGCATAGCTAATACTTATGTAGCTCTTCCGTTCTGCCCAGGTTCTAGAAGATATATTTTTACATGAATATGTCATGGCTCTGGACTGAACAGTAAAATTCTAGAAGACAGGGAATAGATTTCATTTGTTGATTTCTTTCTGCAGGACCAAACAAAATGAGTATTTGTTGATTACATGGTAAATCTGGGGATTAGAAATGTCCTTAAAATCTTGACCAAGGTACTTCAAACTCTGGCAATGCTGTTTTTTTATCATATCTGGACTGAATATAATAATATTTTGAGGAGTCATAAAATGTTAGGCAATTCTTGTGCTATTTGGCTGTTGTAGGAACTGAGCAATAAGGCAAAAAACATTTATAAAATACATTATAGTGATTTATACAGTAAGTTATACTCCCTCAGGCAAAGATGTTGTATAAACCACAAGGTATTTGGCCACTGCAACATTGAAGACATCTTAAATGCTTAAATACCATGAGATTTATAAATATTTTTAATAGTTAAACGAATTTGACTTTGAAAGTTACCTAATATTCTGTGAGGTTTGAGGTTGAAACTTGTTTTTCTTTTTTGTATCTGAATGTGCTTCATTCAGGTTGATGCAGGCAAGTTAGTATGGGTGCTTAATAGCATATCATAAAGGATTTAACTTAATTCCACCATAATGAATTAATTCTCTCAGTGACACTGTTTTCATTATAGATTTAATGACATCACCTTGGCCAAGATTCAGGAATTCAGAACTCTAAGTTACCCTGAACTATCTAAAAACGAAAATGGAAAGATGATTCTGCTTTGTGTCTATGTGTACTCCAACTGTGGATAAGGGTACACAGAGAATGTCTATTATTTTGAGTAGCTGAGTTAAAAATAAAACTCCTAACACCAGTGAGGAAATTGGATTCCACATTCTCCTAAACTGTCCTTAGGGACATTCATTTTACAAAATATGAAACCAAGATGAAGAAAGCCTTAGTGTTTCTTTTCATTTGCTTATGTCATGATTATTTGTTGTAAACATTAAAGGATAAATATGCAATCTTAAATCATAATTCAGGAACAAGTTTTCACCAGCTAAGGGAAGGGGGAATGGGTATAAAAATATTTATGCTGCATTTTCGAGGACTGTGTTTGATTTCCTTTCAGATTTGTTTATTTTGTGGAATTAGAGGGATGGCGCATCCTATTTTTATAGACTTGTATTGTTAACCCAGGAATGTTTTGGCAGATGCAAAATTAGAAACAAATTTTGTGTGTTCTCCAATGCCCTTCAGGACTTTAAAGGACAGGAACAAACTCTGGTGGTTTGTCATCAGAGCTCCAGGAAGCCACAAGGAAACAGGGCTTAAGAACAAAATTGCTCAAAATGGGAAAGAAATGAAAAATGTACAGCAGATGCTCCCAGCCTAGAAGTGTAACCCGCAGGAGGAAGGGACCACCAGTAATGCTAATTGGTCTTGAACAATGGCTGTTTGCACTGGGAGATGAGGGAGAGCCCTTTTTCTCTCCGATTCTGTTCTACAGACATCTTTCCGGGATTTGAAATTGATAATTGTAGACACAAAGATACACTTGGCCTAATTTGCCAGCCTATTTGGAGTCATGGGTGTCACCCTGCATGTCTGGTCTATGTGCAGATGGTTCCTGCCGGCTTCAATAAAATTGGAAAACACAAAATCTGTATTTTTTTTTCCCCCTTCTATTGAAAGGGGCCGGTTGTCAGTGCCTTGAGTGTTGAAAATGAGAAATGTTATGCTGATTTTTTAGAAGTGTTCCTTATGCTCACAGACCAGTAACACTGCCAGATTCAGTTATCTGGGCTAAATTTGGGGGTGAGTGAAGCCAATCAATACTAGTATCAAATCTGAATTAGTGAATGCTTTAGCAAAGCAGATATAATTTCTGATTTCCATTTGTAAACAGAACGCCTGTTTTTTCAGTTAAATACTTATTAACTCAGTGATTTCCAAACATCACTCGTTTGAGTACCATTTTTATGATTTTTTTTTTTTTTGCTGTATCCAAGTACCACTTGTACAATCGTTTACCTGTTTTTCTTTTCAAACCAACTTACTTTAAAAAAATAAAATCCATTTATGTTAAATAGAAAGTTTATATCACTTCCAAAAATGGAAAGAAACAAATAAACAAGGAGCACTTACCAGCAATACACAGTAAGAGCCAAACTAACTGTTGCTTGTCTCAGGCTCCCTGAGCCCCAGGCCTCCTCCTTCTTCATTAAAAAGGAAGATTATTCTGTATCAGAAAAGTGCTAAAGATGTAATAGTACCTACCAGTGGAGAATATCTCTTTGATAATCAGAAAGATATAATAAGCAGTGAAAGAAGAACTAAATGATAAGATTTAAAGTGCTCACAGTGGCTGCATCCTGGGCTGGAACCAGAAACCAATCTTACCCTCGGGATGCTTATATGTCTGCTGGGTGAGACAATACTTGACCGCTGGAATTAATATTATATATCTATATTATTTTTCTAGATATATGCTGAAATTTTTAGTAGGCAGTCTAAGTTCCATAGAAATTTAGGAAGCGGTAGGCTAATTAACAGCTACCATTCATTGAGTGCTTAGGTGCAGGCATGTCTCTCACATGCTCTCATATTTAAATCTCCCCATACATCTAATTACACAAGTGTTACAATTTACAGATGTGGAAACTGAGGCCAACAGATATTAACTGGTCCCAAGCCACACAAGTAACAACCCAATTCAGGCTGACGACAGCGTAGGGAATTGTAATGTCTATATTTTGCAATGCAGAAAGCTCGTTTATATTTGGTATTTTGTTTCTAGGCAAATATATGCTCCCTTCTAGAAAAGTGCCTGTTTTTTCTATTGGTTAGCTGTTGCCACAATGATGCTGCATAACAAGCTATCGAAAACACAGCGGCTTAAAACAATAGCTATTTATTATCGCTCACACATCTGTGGGCAGACTGGAGAGGTTCGGCTTCAGGCTGCAGCAGCTGAGATGACTCTGCCCCATGTCTTTCATCCTCCTCCTGAGACCAGCAGTTAGTCAGGATATGATCTTCCTAGGGTGATGGCAGAGAAGCAAAAGAGCAAGCCTAACTTTATAAGCAAAATCACACAAGCACTTCTCAAGCCTCTGGTGGCATCGTGACTGCAAACACCCTACTGGTCGAAGCAAGTCACAGGGCTGAGCCCAAAGTCAAAGGCAGGGAGATACACTTCACCTTTAGCAGAAGAGAGAAGAAATTCACAACGAAGGACAGGGACACAGGAAGGGGTAATTCATCAGGGAGGATAAAGCAGTCTCCCACTCCCTCTTTTTAAGCACAGAGTATAATCCTCCCTGTAACTTTACTGGTCACTTGTTTATTTTCTTAGATACAAGGAACATCTCAGTCCAACCCAGTTCAATAGCAAGAATATTGTGCTACAGAAAGGATGAGTGCTATCATTACTAAGTATCTGATGCAACTCTCTCTGTTTCCATTATGAGGAAACTGAAGTTCAAGGAGAGAAAATGCCTGTCTCAGGTCAAAGAGCAAATGGGTGGCAGAGAGTGGAGCAGACCCAGGTCCCCTGATGCCCGTCTAGCATGCCTTGCATCCTGCAAAATCAATGAGAGCAGAATCAGTGAGGTTTTCTCATAGTTTTCTTCCAGAAAATAAGGGAACTATTGAACTCCACGGAGAATGAGATGTCTTGTTTCAGTTAAAAGAGCAGCACGATAAAAACATTCACAGAAGTTCCTGTTGAGAGATTTTGGATTCATCCCTCCATTGGAACTGAAATTAGATGTTAATGTGTGAATGTAGGCTCACATTTAAGCTAATACATCCACAGACTGATTTGCACTACTTTAAAGCATTTTAAAAAGCAAAAATGTTAGTGAAGTATTTATATCATGCCATTCTATGACCCATTATATTTTAGTCCCTGGAATAAAATATTCTAGATTTGTTTACACTCAGGGCATGGAAACATTTTCATTCTAGGCCTTGGTATTATTTTTGTTTGTTTATTTTCTTTTTTCATTGATGAAATAAAGTCAATTTCAGTTTATTTAGGTGAATTACTTAGTTTTCATCCCTCCCAAAGCTAGTAAAGGAAACAACATGTCCATGAGGAGGCACTGAGCTCTGCTTTGGCAGAGAAAGACCTTGAACCAAGGGCCTAAAGATCAAGTTTGTCCTCTCCAGGCAAACCCACCCCGGAGTCCCCAGTCCAGAGGATGTGGCCATGGCATTTTCCTGCTCTGTGTCCTGCACCACCGGTACCATCTTACACATGGTCAAGCTGTGAGCTGTCAGTGCAGCATAAAGCTATGCAGAATCCCTACCAGGAGACGGGGACCACAATTTACAGTCGACACAGAAAACTTTCAGAACTGGAAAGACCTAGGAGATCATCTCAGCCCCTCATTTTCAGGTGGGGAATGAGGCCCAGAGAGGTGAAATATTTTGCCCAAGGTAGCACAACTTGTAAATGGTTGGGCAGAGGTTTGATTTGATTGTTATTTATGGAGATGTTGTTCTCCTTTCCATGGGGAGACCTCCTTGAGGGCTAGGTTTCTGCTGACTTCATCTCTGCCATCCCAATTAACTTATTAGTGTCTTTAAGACTGACACAAAGATTCCTGGCTGCTCTGCAAGTTACTCCCAAGGTACATGCTACAGTCCCCTGCCTGCTGCAGGAAGACCTTGATAAACGTGAGCTGTAACCAGACCTTCCATTTGAACTGCATTTTATGGATTTAAAAAGCATTTTACAAATTGGAATTGTATGCCATTGGCTTTGTAATTCCGTATTTCCTGAGAATGACTTCAAAAAGAAAAAAAAAATAGTAGATATATACATATAAATATTAAAACACAAAGATATTCATGACAGTGGTTTTTATAATAGCACAAGGTCTGTAACAAAGCAAAGGTCCAACAGCAGGGAACTGTTTAAGTAAATGATGGTCTTGTATAGCCATTTTAACAATGCAAAAATACTTATGTAATAATATTAAATAAAAAAAAAGTGCAAAACTGTATAAGCCCTTTATCACAATATAAAAATGCAAATATTCTTTTCCAAAAATTCAACCCCAAATCCTGAATATTAAAAAGCCAGGGAAAAAACCCACATTATTTGAGATTGATGAGTTTTTAAAGACTGGGTTGTTGTTGTTGTTTGTTTGTTTAATGAGCATTTATTATAGAACCAATCTCTCATTTCAAAATAAAAATCATACCCATGTTTGTTATCTCAATTGATCTCCGAGCAACCCAAATAAAGCACACTTTATCATCCTCCATTATATAAGTAATGCAACAGAGATTCAGAGATTTTTTTTATGTCTTTCAATCTTTTCTATAGCATGATTTAAGACATTTTATTGTGAAAATCTGAACACACATGCACACGTAGAGGTACAACGAAGACCCCTGCATCCATCACTCGGTTTTAATAATTATCAATACTATGAATGCTGTAGTAGTCTCATCTACCCTTCCCCTATCTGCCACCTACTTGTTGTGGAATAATTGAAAACGAACTCCAAACATCATATTATTCTAACATCAAATACCTCAGTAAGTACCTAAAAAAAAATTTTTTTTAAATATGCCTCAATGCCATTTAATTTAGTGCAAATAGAATTAACTATTTAATATTATCCAACAACTAGATTATTTTTAGAGTCCTCTGATACCCTAGACTGGAAATTAGGTGCACTTGAACACATGACTTGATTCAGGTTCAGTTCTCTTTTTTTCCAGGGGTGGAGCTCAGCATGAGGGCTTGATTGGGGGTGCTCACCAAGTCTGGGTTCAGAGATTTTTTTAAAACTTAACCTTTCTAGTAAGTGTTGGAGCGTAAATTCATACTAAGATTCTGGACTCCTCTGCCAGGGCTCTTACAAAGCCTCTCTGCTTAATTGTGTGTTGGTGATTATGCCTGATCTTTACTAACCCTATCAGCACAGCACACTTTGTGGCAACTATGAAAAACCACCACTGAGTTCCAACATCCTGGCTGAGCAGTTGGACCTCTCCTGTCTTCCTGTTCCTCTACACTCTACAATAACATACTTTTCTTAGTAGCCATACATTTAGCTGTCTCAGCTAGGGGACTCACTAGGAAAGTTCTTTCTTTAGAAACTTTTTTTCAGAACATGGAGCAGAGCCAGAGTCTTAAAAACTTGGTGAGGCAGCTGTTATTATTCCCATTGTACAGATGAGGAAGCTGAGGCCCAGAGAGGTTAAGTAAGTCTCCCCAGGGTACCTACTTAGAAAAATCCTGCGTGGGAAACTCCTGAGTTGACCCACTATGCCAGAGTTTCTCAAACTTATCTGATAACAAGGAACCCAGGTGGTCATGTAAAAATATAGATTCCCAGGTCCCTCCCCTGTCGATTATGATTCAGTGGTTCTTGAGTAGGACCCGGCAATCTGGATTTCTAACAAATGCCTCAGGTGATTCTCATGATTGTATAGAAATACTGTCTTATTTCAAGACAACAAACCCTGAATCTGCCCTGAAAGCACAGACCTCGATTACTGTCCGCCTTTCTGTCTCCTGCACATGAACTCAGCTTGTGCCTCTAAAATGTGAGGTTAGCTAAACACAGCTCAGCCTTCATCTCCTGGAAAAAAAGCATGGCTGCTCTATTGCCGACCAAAGAAAATGGGAGGTCAGAAATGTGCTGTGATTAGGAATTTTGGGGAACACATGTGAAAAAACAGACAAACAAATAAAGCCCTAGATTTATAATTGCCACTGGGAATCATTAAAGTTCTAGCCAAGTATATCAAAGTTTCAGAATATTCCTTAGCCCTAATGCCTTATGGGAAGGGGTAATGTTATTGTTGCTCCTGTCTCTTGTTTTTAATTCTTATCTGATTGTCAGGATTATGATAAATAACTTGTTCAAGGCAACACATTGTGATGGAGAGCTTCTGGACTGAGACTCAGGACACCTGGGTGCTTCTGCAAAGTGGCTGTGTGTCCTTGAGAAAACACTCCGTGTTCCTGGGACTGTTTTCCAGCCTGTGAAATGGAAAGTAGATGGACAGAGTCCTCTGTAAAGCCTCTGCTATCTCTGGCAACCACACATTAAACAAACACACAGAGTAAAACAAATACAAACAAATAAAACCAATAAAACCAAAGAAAAAACCAAAAACTCATAGCTGCTGTAACCTGCATCATGCCCAGTGCAGACAATCTTCCTAGTGAATCAGTGCTGATATATTTTTCTGAGAAGATATTTAACAAATGTTCTTTGGGCCCGTTTTCTGGGCCAGGTAATTGGTGTAGGAGCTGGGGATAAAATGATAAGTCCTCCCGATTGCACTGAAAACAAAATAAAGGAAAATAACCTGACCTCGGTGTTTACAGTCTAGGGAAAGAGAAAGGCAATTAATGAATCACATAGATAAGTGTAATATTGGAACAGGGCCACATGCCAGGAAAAAGAGGGGTGTGGTACCATGAGCTTGTAGGTCAGGAAGTCTTCCTGGAGGAGGTGATGATAAAAATGAGAATGAAAACAGGGCGACTAGCAATTTATGGCTCATTGTACCTTAGAATGTAGGGTTGTCAGTCAAATCTGATTTTAAATGAATGGAAAACCCAAAAGAAAAATAATTCAAAAGAGAAATAATCTTTGATTATAATCAGTAAACTTGCTGCAATTCCTGACTATGACACTGTATGTACAACTGGATTGCTCAGGTCCAAGAAAACTCAGCAGCTATGTGCTGGAGCCACCTCGTACCTGTTCACCGAATTATTGAATTTTCAGAAAGTTTGCAACTTGGATGTTAAACACAGCTGTTATTAAAAATTAAACTACATAACCCTTCAACTAAGTACATCATATTAAAAACAAAGGAAATATAGACTTAAAATTAATCATTTCCTAATTATTTTGCTATAGTTGATACTCTTGAGAGTATTTATGTCTATTGTATCTATATGGGGGAAAGGCTATATACTATGGGTGATTCCTACTATGCATCTCTTCCCAACTTTACCATCAGTGATGTCATGGTGGTAGCTCGAAATTGGCCATGGTCAGAGAAGTAACACCACAAAATCAGCAAATGCTAGAAATCAGGGCTTCCCTTTTCCCTACTCTAGAGAGCCAGCCAGTTGTTAAACCAACACACCATTGCCTGGAGCTGTCCTTCAGATCCACTAACTCCAGGTGGCCTTTGAGTCATTCAATCAAGTCAACTGACTGCTATAGGGAGAACCAAGAGGCAGAGCTGCAGCTGGGTCCTTGTGGAGCACTGTCACCTGAGTCATTTATGGAAGATGGAGCTTGACCTCAGTGAGGATAAGCACAGGGTGGAGCTTTACACCATGCTTCCAGGGCTTCTGGGAAATGCGCTTCTGACTCTGCTGAACTGGCATCATCAGGCACGTTGCTGAACTGCAGGTGGCCCTGCAAAGGAGGCCAAAAAGTGAGTTGGCATTTTCTCTGTTCTGGAAAAAAATGTGGAGTCCAGCAGGTGAGAGACAAAAAGAAAGGAAATGAGTAGTCTGGAAGGAGGGAGAATAAAAGAAGAGGTTGTGGCAATCTCACCCTAGAAACGTTTAACTACTACTTTTTTGTGTATTTTTAAGTTTATAATTTTCACTTTCTATGACTCAGTTTCCTAATCTGTAAAATGGGAACAAAGTAAAAGTACTTGTCTTATAGGGCTTTGTGAGAATTCTGTTTGCTGATACCTGTTGAATGTAAGACAGGAGCCAGTGTGTCCTATCTTTCTATTTCAGATAATTTATCTTACTTTATTTTTCAAGTCAGATATTATTCTGTTGTGTGAATGTACCACAAAAGATTTAACCAGGCTCCTTTTAATGAACATTTAACTTATTTCCAATTTTTTTGCTACTACAAACAATGCTGCAGTATCTTCTTATACAAATATACTTGTACAATCATGTAAGTTTATGCATGAGAAAAAATTCCTGGAAATGAAACTACTAGGTCAAAGGATATGTATACTTAAAATATGATAGAATTACAACATTACACCAAATAAGTTTCAACAAACATAATCTTTCCAAGCAGAATTTGAGAATGCCTCTTGGATTTCAAAGGAAATAATTCTGGGCATTATCTAACCTTTCTGTCTTTACCAATGTAGTAAATAACAAAATGGTATCTTCTTGTTTACATTTTCCAAGTTACTAACAAGTTTAACCATATATTCATATATCCATTATCATTTCTTTTGAAAAGACATGAAATGTTTATGTACTTTGCCTATTTCTTTATATTTTTGCAGTTTGTCTTCTGATTTATCTATTAGCCTTTTTTTTGGCCATAAAAAAATTTTAATTTTTCTGTAATCAAATTTATCAATCTTTTATTTAGTAGTTTTTGGATGTTACATTACACTTAGAAAGGCCTTCTACTGCACTTTTATTAGAACAAATTTATTTAGGTTTTCTTTTAATACTTTTTCATTTTTTAAAAAAAATTTTGGCTCATGGCCGGTGGGGGGATCTGAACCCTTGACCTTGGTGTTTTATAACACAGTGCTCTATCCAATCCTTTCAGTACTTTTAAGATTTCATATTTCAAATCCAAACATGTGAGAGAGACATCTGTAATTAGTTAGAATTGAATTAAGATTAATTTTATTTTGTCTAAATATTTTGACAGTTTCTCAGCACCATTTATTGAATAAGCCATAGTTTCTCCATCAATTTGAAATGCCACTTTTATTTCTTATAAGATCCCCAAAAGTATTTAGCTTGACTTCTCTTAATCTTAATTCTCTTTTATTGATCTGCCTCCCTAGCTCTGAACCAGCACCATACTGTTTTAATTACTGCAGCTTTAAAATATGTTTTAAAATATAGGGGAGCTAGTTTCCTTCATTCTTTTTTACTTTAAAATTTTTCTTGGATATCTTATGTTTGTTTCTTCATATGAATTTTGATTTTCTATGTCAAGTTGCTTCAAAAAATCTCTATGAAAGTTTTATCTAACAATAACCTTTGAAAGGCATGTTCTGACCTATTTTCTCTTTTATTCCTCCTAATAATGCTAGAAATACCAGGTCTCCTTTAGAGATGAAGAACCTGAGACTCAGAGAAGTAATGATATTGGCCCAGAGTCACCTGGCTAACATGAGGACAAAGTCCTAAGACTCCAACTCAGGTTTTCTGACTCCAAGTCCCAGTGCTTTTTCCATCATTCCCAAAGAAATGCAAAGGAGGAATTAGTGTAGAGAAGTTGGGGGTAAATCCAGTCATCTTTATGGAGAGCCTGGAAAGAAATCAGTCAATCTGAACTCATTCAGAGTCCAGGTGTATGTTGGGCTGTGTAACGCGTTTTGTCAAATGAAGCCACCTGTCTCCCTACATTGTACAATTATCACTTCCGCAGGTTAGTGCCTATGAATGACTATGGAGCAGTTTGTAACATAAAGTGCCATAGAACTTTTTGTTAATATTATGTATTAGGTACAACCACACTGCTGCTTTGGGCTGCTTACTTAAGAATAGAGAAAAAATAATAATAATACTGAGACTTTGATCTCATGTTTTAAATTTGGTTGTTATAAATAGATAGGTTTTCAGCTTAAATATACTAATGATTTTTTGCTATGCAAATTACATTGGTTCCTTAGCAACAGAGCAAATAAGCGTTTTCCCTCTAATTCTGTGTATGTTAGTTTAGGAAAGGCACACAATAAGTTAATTAGAGAAGTGGTTGGGGGTGATTTGTAAATGTCATATTATCATGCTGCTTGCTTTTGTGGCACCCAAAGACTTTAAAATATATGAATGCCATTTCTGGCATGGTTGATTTTTTTTTTTTTTCTCCCTAGGATATTTTCCAACTAATATTTGGAATAAAGATTTAAAAGTGGTATATGATACCTTGGTTGCAACTTCTAATTACAGATGTGCTCAGTTTTGAGAAAAACAGATATATAAAAATCTAACCAGAAAATGAGGAGAAATTGGTGAATCAGAGGTAATACTTATGATGATTTCATTTCACTGGGGAGAGAACTTGGGCTGAGAATGAGCACATGACTTACCCAAGAGCCCTACTGAAGGCTGAGCTTCTACTCAAACCCAAGGCTCCCATCTTGGTAAGCTCTGACTGCCATAACAGAATCCCATAGAATGGGCAGCTTAAACAACAGAAACTTATTTTCTCACAGTGCTGGAGACTGGGAAGTCTAAGATCAAGGTGCCAGCATGGTCAGTTTCTGGTGAAGGCTCTCTTGTTGGCTTGTAGACAGCTGCCTTCTCGCTGTGTCCTCACATGATGCAGGGAGAGAGGGAGAGAGGAAGAGAGAAAGACAGCAAGTTCTCTGGTCACTCTAAGCTTTAAGGGCACTGATCTCATCAGGAGGGCCCTACCCTCATAATGTCATCTAATCCTAATTACCTCCCAAAGGCCCCATCACCAAATACCATCACATTGGGTAGGTTAGGGCTTCAACATATGAATTAGAGGGGACACAAACATTTGATTTACAATAGCTCCCTATTCTGTCTACCATTCTCCCTCTTATTAGAAGGCTTGCCCTTATATTCCTTAAATAACCAACTCTTTAACATCCACTGCTAAGGGTTTGTTTATACTTCTGTTGGTTTTTGATTCATCTTGGACCTGATTTCTGCCAAAGCTACCCTCTGTGCTTTCCTTCAGTCACACATCTGGGTTGGCCTGTATTACATGTGATTGATGAACTGTTTTAAGGGAGTAGGGTAGAGAGGAGGGGTCTGCTGAGGGGAGGAATTATATAATATCCAGGATAAATTCTGAGATAGAAAAGCTAAAAAGTTTTGAGGAAAAAACAGCATCAATTAATTCGTACAAATTATAACTTAGTCCAATCTGGGCCTGGCAGACTGGCTCCCACAAGGAACCGTAGTGAGAAGACCATGCTACCATCCATGAAGTAGTGATCAGAGAGTCTACCACCAACACTCATAAGCAAGTCCATGCAGTGGACTTCAAAAACCATGCTCCCCAGGCATTCAAAGAGATCTAGAAATTTATCATGAAGAAGATAGGAGCTTCACATGTACAAATTTGTACCATGCTCAACAAAGCTGTCTGGGCCACAGGAATAAGAAATGTCCCATGCCACATCCATGCACAGTTGTCCAGAAAAAGTAATGAAGACAAAGATTCAACTAACTAGTTCTGTATGGTGGTTACCTATGTGCCTGTCACCAGTTTCAAAAATCTATAGTCAATGTGAATGAGAACAACTATTGGTTGTCAAAGTTATAAAATTGCAAAAATAAAATAATAGTCTTCTATTTTAATTATTTCATTATTTAGTTGCACAATTTTAAGTTTTGACATAGGGTTACACCTGCTTAAACCACCACTCTTATTTTGATTACTAAAAAATTTAAGGCAAAGACTGTCTTTATTATTGTTATTTTATAACACTGAGCAGAATGAGGAAGAACAGTTCAATGGACAATGGTACAGACTTCATACTCAGCAACAAAAGCAAAATTTCATTTAGGAGTGCATTTAGCTGCAAGTAACAGACAACACAACTAATTGTGGCTTAAATCATACAAACATTTATTTACAGTGTCTGCATGTGTGCAGTTTCAGTATTGGTTCATATATAAATAATGTCAGGGCTTTTTACCACTGTGGTTTTTGTTGCCACAGTCCCAGGCCTCATGACCTTACCTGGACTGTCCTAAGGCCGTAAACACAGAGACACCAGAGGTGAGAGTTCTCCTTATGTGTCTCTTTCCTTTCATCACGAAAGAAAAATCTTTCCCAGAAACACTCTGGGTGTGTTCTGTTACATCTCATGGTCATAACAAAGCCAACCTAGGAAAGCCTCTATGCTGGGAGGCCAGTGAGGACACAGGGGCTTGGGCAGGAGGCTGACTGGCAACCAGCAGTGATACCCATACCAGTTATGCTAGCAGAATGCCCACTCCTGACCCCCTGGCCCTCACCACTCTACTACATGCACATTGTGTTCTGTGTGAGGGGCTGAGGGCTTTCTCTTGGGACAGGTAGGTAGGCATTCAGTGCTGGGGAGTTACACCCCTGGGAGAAGCCCTGAGTCATTGACAGATCTAGGTTGGTGGCTACCTATCCCTTGAGAGAGATGTCTCCGAGGTATATTCCACACCATTTCCCAGTAGTTTTCAGTGGGACAGAGCCCCAGTTGCCCCTAGAGGTAACTTGTTTATCTGAATTGGCTTTCTTGCCTTCTCTGTCTTACTTCTTCACCCCACCCTGTTATTTTCTGGGATCATCTTCCAAATAAACCACTTGCAGTCAAGGGAAATCAGCCCAAGATACTAGCTATGTGAACCTCTTTAACTTCAGCTCTTCTAACTGAGGAAGGGAGATAAAAATCCCACTCAGATAAGCCAATTGTGAGAGCCAATGACAAAACATATGTGAAAACACATTGCAAACTGCAAGGCACAAAAGGGACACAGGGATAATATGGGCTGGAAAACATGGTGTGCCTTTTCACCCAGGGCATCGCTTTAGGTCCCATTGATGTAATTTCACACACACTTGCCAAGGCCTGAGTCTTTGGGCAGAAAGTCTCCTTCCTTTGACAGGTAAAGGAAGTGTAATTGCTAAAGTGGCACTTTCCCTCAATCTCAGCTAAGAGTCTTGCTTTTATAGCTGTTACTGCACTAGGATTCCAATTAGCTATTATTCTTTAGAGATGGGGGTGGTGAAAAAATGGTCTGCACTGCTGCATTATAGTTTTCCATATTCAGTATATTGACAAAGATAAACAGTTAATTCTCTGTCAAAGGTACTCAACTGGAAATCTCCGGGGACTGCCTCAAAACTTTACCCCTGATTTTATTTTCTCCACAGGGAAATAAAGCGCCTCGATGTATTGAATACAATCATCTTAATGAAGCCAGGCTTTTAAAAATAAGGAGCAAGGCCATCTATTTCTATGCAGTTGAAACTCTCGTGTAATATGGCTCGAGGTTTCTTCTCTGTTATTTATTTATTATTTTTTTTCATTGACCTCCAAGCTGGGAAAGCTCAGTCCCTCTTCTTCTAACTCTGATCACTCCCTTGGTGACTTTCTTCTGACCTCCTGAAATAGATCTGGCTATATTCACACTGGCTGGCATCTAGTCTACTTTCTTCTGATAATACCACCTGGATTGGTTCTGGATCCATTCTCCACCATTCTTTGCCCTTCTCTATGCCACTGGAGGCTGACCTGTATAGATTGCATGACCTGGCCCCCTGGTTCTCTGGATTTCTATTAGAAAGTGCTAGCAGTGGCTTGGAGGACATGGAAGAGATATGGGTATTTAGGCCCCCAGGACTCTTCCTGCTGAGCTGCTGTTTGGCAGTGGTCTCTTCCTCTGCCTGTTGGGGCAGCCTCTTGCACATCTCTTGCAGGTTCTACCAATAACTCCCTCTCCTGGCCCTTCAAGCTTAGGGGTGGGAACGGCTTCATGGCTGCCAGTCTCTGGGAGCATCACCAGTTCTCACTGGCTCCCTTAGCCCACATCTCTGTGAATAGTGCCCCTTCAAGGGTGCCCTCTGTACCCTAGTTTCTTTTTGAGAAGTTACCTTTCTCCCACTAGATAGAACAAGGGCCCTGCCTTTCTTCAGACAAAGATGGGAATGGGGTGGAAGAACACACGACTGAAGCAAGTCCAATGAGCTGCTGTCTCTGAAATTCAAACCAACAGCAGAGCAGCCACAAGCCTGAGCACAGCTCAAGCTCACTCCTCTGGCAGCATCACCGAGAGGTGGACGAGTAGCTACCACTGCTCAGACTTCCAGAGTTGCTTTGCTCAGTGGCTTTTCCAGGCCTAGTCCTGCAGCCTTCCCTGCCATCCTTTGGGCCTCCCCAGAACCTTCTAATCAATTCCTCTTTTGCTCAAGTGAGCTGGTGTAGGTTTTTTTTGCTTACCCCTGCAGAATCTTCACTGATGTGTCTCCCGAGCAGCTCTTCCAGGAATTGCCTTCTCCAAGCATCCACATGGCCTCACCCAAGGCCCTACCCTTGTCCCTTCCTGGGGAAATTGGCTCTTTGGCCTATCTTCTGTTATTGCACTTGATATTTACTGAATTTTTATAGCTCCTCCCCTACTATTCACATGTGTATCCATATTCTATGATGGTGGATTTTCCTAATATTTTTCTAGTTGACTCATTTTTGTGACTGCTAGTCTTTGCCTGTGGTTCCTGTCTGTGTTGGTACAGAATGCCAGGCCTGAGCCCTACCCACAAATGCCAAACACTATAAGGAGGCAGACTGTGCCCTAAATTAGTTGACACCTGCAGTCCTTAAATATAAAGCTGGCTGAGGAGATGTTATTATCATGACATGGTTTGAATGTAGACACAAATGCTATGCTTGGCATGTAAGGGTGTGGTTAGCTTCAGAAAAATATTTTTAAAATATTGGGGGCAGCTCAGCCTGGTAGTGGCATCTCTCTGATAAGCATCCTGATGATACTGGGGTGGCGCCATAAATAGAAAGGACAAGAAGCCTCTATCCATAGCACCTGAGTTTATAGGGAGTGAACAGGTCCCACCGGTTACTGTTGTATCTTCTCCCATGATCAGCTGAGAAAGGAACTGTTTTCTTTGCTACTCATATTTTTTTATTTGTGCTCTTTGTGTGAAGGTGTATGTGAGAACAAACAGTCTGCTTCTCCCTCTAGCTCTAGATCTGGACCTGCATGATCCATGTTTAAATTAGGCTGACCCACCACCTCTTTGGGAGCACCCTTCTTTCTCTTTCTGCTCCCTCATGCAATTCCCTTTTTGAAAAACCAAGGTCATAGTTTATAGGGTGTTAGGCCTGAAATAAAACCTAGGGATGATTGAATCAATCCCCTCTGCAGTGGGTTGAATTGTATCTCGTAAATCCAAAGAGGTGTGCTCAAATCCTAATCCCTGATACCTGTGAATGTGGCTTTATTCAGAAATAAGGTCTCTGCAGAGTAAAGATAAGGGTCTGGAGATTAGGTCATCCTGGATTTAAGGTGGGTCCTAAATCAAATGGCTGGTGTCCTTATAAGAGGAGCAGGAGAATGCCACATGAAGACAAAGGCAGAGATTGGAGCAATGCGGCCACAAGCCAAGGAACACTGGGAGCCACCAGAAGCTGGAAGAGGCAAGGAAGGATTCTCCCCCAGAGCCTTCAGGAGTGTGGCCCTGTCGTCACCTCGTGTCAAACTTCTGGCCTCCGTGACTGTGAGAGAATGTAAATTTAAACCATCAAGTTCATAGTGAATTGTTATGGCAGCCCCAGCAAACTAATGCACTCTCTCACCTACTAATGCTCGAAGAGGGAAGAACTTGGCCAGATTCTCTTAGGGATTAGAGAAGATAGATTAGGGATTAGAATCCAATTCTCTGGACTCACGACATTTCTGGTTTCTACACCACCCCCTTCTGTGAAGGCTTTTTCTCCCTGTCAGAAAGAGATGGGGACTTGGCGCAGTGGGGAATACAGAGTTATCCTGCTCTGTGTCCCATACTTGAGGAGTTTATCGTGTACGTGAGTTGGGGAAGAGTAGGAGACAGAGTGTGCTTGTGGAAATGTAATTCAGGTGGACTGATATACATTTAATTTATGTAAATGCACCAGTATGAATTTGTGGGTTGTGAGAGGGAGAGAGACTCATGCCTGTGGCTGATGTGACCCTGTCTGCTGTTGTGTTCCTTGGAGTATGTAGTGAAGGGAGATATGGATCTGTCCTCCCTTCAAATGTCCTGAGTTCTCTGTGTCTCTCATGGTTTAATCGATCTGCCTGAATAAGATTCTAGGGTTTAAAGATATGCACTTTTCTTACCACCTGGCCCCTAAACATAAACCAGCAGTATCATCCAATACTCAACCAAAGACATGGCAATCTGTCTCTTCTCTAGGAAAAAGCCTGGCTTTAGTGGAATGTATTGAAACACATTATTCCCAAGGTAGTGGCTGGCTTCATAAGAGATTTTCAAGCAAAAGTGGATGTAAATGCCATCCTTGTGCCCCCAAGTCATGGCTAAGAAGTGATGTCACTGCACAAACCCTTCCCAGCATGCATTTAGGTTATCCATGGTTGGTTAGCCATTTACACATCATTAGGCCTTGGCGGTGGGGAACATATCCTCTTCCCCATTCAGTAACTATAAGTATGGCTGTCCTCCTCACCCTTTACATTCCACTTCAGGGCACCTCTGTTCACAACTGTCTGCTCCTCTTCCCCCCAGATCATGAGCTCTTCGAGGCCAGGCTCCACATCCAGTTCTTCCTTCCTTTTCTGCCCACAGTGCCTGACACAGTGCAGAGCATCCAGGAGGTGATTAATAACTCCCCGTACAAAGAACAAATGCTTAGACTTAAATGTATGTTTTTGCATCTGGCTCAGTCTTACCCTTTCTCTGAAGAACATGACATTATAAAAAAACAGCTAAAAGATAACACACAGGCTGGGAGAAAATATTTACAACATAAAAAACAAACAGAGGATTAGTATTGAGACTATAAAAAGAGATTCTACAAATCGGTGAGAAACAAGTTCCCACTAAAAAAATGGACAGGTAAGTCACAAAAAAGGAAAAGATATTCAGCTTCACTAGTAACAAGAAACTGTAATCAAAACAACAATGACATGTCATTCCATATCCATTAGACTGGCCATCCTTCTAAGCACTGGATAATATCAGGTATCAGCAGGGTGTGGGACATAGGTAGTCTCGTATACTGCTAGGGGAAATGACACTTTAAAGGACATTTTAACTTATTAAAATTTTAAAAGCATATTCCTATGACCCAGCTATGCTATTCTTCAAATCCTCCCTAAATAAACACACTTGCCTATGTGTCCAAGAAGGCATAGACCAAGATGTTCAATTCAGCAGTGTTTACAAAAATTAAACTTGGGGGGAAACTTGAAAACAAGTATATAAATATCCATCTATGAGAAACTCACACTTTGGATCACTGGGCAGCAGTTAAGAGGAATGAGTTACATTTCCAGTTACTAATGGGCATAGTTCTCCCAGGAGGTTGGCAATGTTTACGAAATAAACACACAAACGAATGCTATCTCTATATATTTGTATGTACTTACACATATTTATGTAATGCAAAGAAAAAAGTAGGAAGGTAACAAGCTGACAAAAGTCTTCTTTTTTTTTTTTTTTAAAGATGACCGGTAAGGGGATCTTAACCCTTGACTTGGTGTTGTCAGCACCACGCTCAACCAGTGAGCAAACCGGCCATCCCTATATGGGATCCGAACCCATGGCCGTGGTGTTATCAGCACCGCACTCTCCCGAGTGAGCCATGGGCCAGCCCCAAAAGTCTTCTTCTGGGGAAGAAAAGACCAGAATTCTTTTTAAAGGGGGAGGGTGGGCAAAGTGGATTGTGGCAGAGACGGGCTGGCTGGTCCACATACCTGTTTCTTTTTCCTTCTGGTTCCCCAGCTTGACAGCATTTCCCAGCATGCCTTGTAGTTAAGTGTGGTCATGTGATTACGTGCTGGCCAGTGGAAAGTGGGTCAATTCCAAGTCTGGCTCATTATAATCCAGCACATGGGATGCTCTGAAACTTTTCCTTCCTCTGGGACCTCACAAGCTGTGAGTTGAAGGTGGTGGAGCCACAAGATGGAAAGAGCTGGGTTCTTGAACCTCCGCTTGGGAGAGCTGCTGGCAGACTGATAAACTTCATAAGAGCACGAAATAGATTTCTACTCTGTTAAGGCACTACAATTTTGGTGTTTATCTGTGCTAGGATCTAGCTTCACCCAAACTAACATGGGGATTTTAGTGTTAATTGAAGTGTTTTTACTTTTCTAATAAGAAGACTGCATTCATGTATCATGTGCAATTAAATATAAATTTTTCAAAAGATGGATTGAGCCCAAATCCTGCCTTAGAAGCATGGCAATGTGGGCAGAAGTCTCTGTGAGTGACAGTAGACACTTTTCTGGATTTCCAAAGCTCCATGTGGAGTCCTGCTAATGCATTACCCAGAAAAATTCACTCTTTATTGTTGTGGAAGGGCCCGAGAATAGAGTCAAGCGATCTGAATCACAGTACTAATTTCTGTTTCCACCACCTGTGGAACCTTTACTTCCCTGGGCCTCAGCTTTCTCACCTGTAACAGGCAAACTGTTGAGGACAGGTTCCTGGGGAGGCAGACCCTGAGTCTGTGAGGTTTGTCGAAGAGTGCTATTGACCTGGGAAGGGTAGGAAGCAGAACTGTCAGAGGGAGAAGTTGAAGTGATGCAGCTGAAACAGACCTCAGCTTTTTTCTGCAGGGAGCTGGGATGGACTTTTGAGTTGTCCCACATTGTGGCAAGTTGGCTGCCTTTTGGATGCAGGCTTCCCTGGGGAGGGGCTTGACCTTGAAAACCATCAGCAGCCAACACTCGCAGCACCTGGGGGAAGGAGTGCCTTAGTCATGAGGAGGGGACCTGCGCAGTGCACTTCAGCATCCACCGCATACACTAATGCCTGCATCCCGTGGTTGGGGAAAGAATCAACCCAGACCTTGAATTTGACAGAGCTTTGTCATTTAGGAAGAGCCTTTCCATAAATGATGATTTAAATGTGTATCAGAAAGTCACAAAAACAGACAGAAATATTTATGGGATACATTGTGCCCCACAAATATACACAATTATTATTTTTCCATTAGAAATAAATAATGTTTAATTTTTTGAGTAAAAATTCATATAAACCAAAGAAACCTTCTGCCTGCATTCAATTTCTTAATATTTATGTAGGGCTGGATTCAATTTCTTAATATTTATGTAGGGCTTTTGCATCAATGTCCTATAATTTTCTTTCTTGTAAAGTCTTTGTAAGGCTTTTATATCAAATATACTATATATACATATATTTTAAAAATATATCAAAATAGAAATGAGTGAACAACTGGATTTTACTGCTCTCTTGCTCCCTGAAGGAATGTGGATACCAGAATCCCAGGGGAAATGAAACCCTAAAATACTAATTTCAGAGAGGTCCTAAGCAGACATGGGTCCAAATCAGCCTGATGTGGCCATTTTTCTGTGCATTTCTATTTAGTAATGATGAATGTGGGGGATGACGCTAAGTTGTTAGTGCCACTCTGATGGTCTGAAATTAACAAAGACCTGGCCTATGTCAGAAAGGTGAGAGTCAGGGTCATTTTTGGGTGGGGTTCAGGGAAATGGACTCCAGATGAGCATGTGACCTTCATCTGTTTGATTATATTAAACCCTAAAAGTAAAACTACTGCTGTTGGAATTAAAAGCTGAGACTCAGGTGCAACTTTGAGGATGTGAATACTTTAGCCAACAAGCTGCAGGTACTAGAAAAATCACGCCAGAAGGAAGTATATCTATGTCTTCGTGATGCTCTGAAGTTTTTTTTATGAACTTGCAGTGTTTTATAGATGTCAAATTTGCCAGGAGTTCTTCTTTCCTGATCATAGAACTTGGCAAGCTATAGTGGGGGTTACTTTGAAGGGAGAGGGGAGAGAAGAGGAGCTCCTCATTGACTCCAGAGTTGACTTTCTCTAAAAAGGGACCAGTGCTTTCCAGGGAAGTTGGATATGACCCTTTAGGATATGGGATACAAATATTAAAACTTCTTATTTTGTAAATTTTTAAAATATATACTTTGTTTATATTCATATTGAATATAACACTATAGTACATGCATGTAACTTACAAATACATAAACACACTTATATTTGGGGTGACTCTTTGAAAAACTCTTGCTAATAATAACACATGTCCTCTGTCCAGAGAAGAGGACCTTTTAGATCACTGGCCCCCACTTTAAAAATCTGATGAAATCCAAGAATGCCCTCTCTCCAGAATCTGCACATGTATGCAGAGTTCTGCATACATTTTTGGAGGTTCAAAGAGCCCCTAAAGTTCACCTGTGGATCCCAGGGAAAGAGTTCTATTTTGAAGTGTCCTAATTCAAGACTATTCCAGTATGTCCTTAGGCCATGCCAGGATCTGATCACACAGCAGGGACCTTAGTTATACAGCCTGACAATAGGTACTGCAGGGCATCCTATGTTCCTTCTAGCTGGAGACTCCCTGAGCCAGAAGTAATGGACCCAAAATAATAGTCCTGTCACCCACCTCAACAGGACAGCCTCAGGGAGCACAACACCCTTTCTTTCCATCTCCCATCGTTCACATTTGTGCATGTATACACACACACACACACACACACACACAAATGCATGCAGATGTATTGTGCATTTTTCATTATAAAGCACAATCTTGCAGGAAATTTGGAAAGATAGAAAGTATAAATAAGAACGATGAAAATACTCATAATCTCATCTTCCAGAGATAAGCACTCATTTTGGCACATGACCTTGAAATCCACTTTTCTATGCATATTTGTACCTAGGAAAAGATTATTTTTAATGTTGATTAAAAGGAGGTTGATCTTCTGAGTTTACCCTAAAATACTCATGGTTGTGTTTTAAGAAAATTAATTCTACCTCGTTTATTGATTTTTTTCAAGCTTTTTAAAAAAAAAACAGAATGAGAGAGATAATTGCACTTTAGTGTAGCTAGCCAAAAATAAACAAATGCATAAATGCTGAGGTTCCCAGGATCTTGAACTCAAGGGCAGATATTTGGGCTCTTTCCCATTCATATACCTTTAATTTAGTCTCCAATTTTCTGTGAAACTTCTTCTCTCGGTCCTGTTCCTCTTTCTCTTCTGACCTCCCTTTCCTCATCTGTTTGCTTTTACCACATAGTGCTTTGGGCGTCTACCTTGCCTCAGTCACTGAGCTCGGTGCAGGGAAAGAGGCAAAAAAGCTAAACTCAGCCTGCCCCCAGTTTACTTCATCCTCCTGCCTCTTTTTTTTTTTGGTCCCTAGTCACTCTATCATTTATGCCCCACCGGTAAGCATTCTTTATTTTCTTTGTAACTTACATCTCTAGAAACACCCACATATGCAGGTGCCTTCTCTGATGGTCAGGAATCCATAAACTGTCAGATCCATGAAAGAGCCTCTTCTCTGCTGAATTTATGGATGGACAAAGCCATTTCATAAAAAATGATTAATGATAATTAACATTTTAACTTCAGGCCGTTTAATGGCACCTGACAAAGGGGTCAAGTGAAACTCATGGGTGTCATATGTCAAATGTCACAGTTATGTGATGGGCTGAAAAGTAGCTAAGAATGAGATGAGGAGGATGTGGGGAACTGCAGAGGGAGCTTCAACATTCATTCCCGGGGGCCTGCTTCCCTCTTGCCCAGTCATAGGAATACCACCTGCATCTCAAATTAGAAGATGTGGGCTTCTACTGAATGCATGTTTGAGAATTCAGTCTTTGCCTCTTGTGTTTTCCCTGAATGTCCAGCATTAAGGGACTTAATTTCTTGAACCTCCCAGCCCTGTTCATGCTCCTTTGGTGGCTCTGAGCTAATACTTTCAACATCCATCCATGTCCTCATTTCACATGCCCTCCTGGCTCCAATCAGCCCCCAGGAAACCCCTTCCGCACCCACTGCTCTGCCCCAGTCTCAGAGATGGGGCCTAAACACCAAACACCACCAGAAAAGATTGAGCATGAAGTGAGACCAAGAACAAATGCATTTTGGAAATGGAAGGTTGAAGTCTTTCTGGGAAGTAACGAGATGAATGATCAGGAACTAGACAAGATGGCAGGCACCATGGATCTGGATTCATGAGAGTTGAGAGCTTGGTGTTTAGATAATAGCTGGTAATGATCAGAAACACATTCCTGGTGAGGAAAAAGGACATCTCCCAGGAGGAGAAAAGATGCTTTGGTCAGAGAGTGACACCACATGCCCAGATCCAGTGCCTGGGGAGTGGCCCTTTGCTGACAGAATCGGGGTCTCACAGTAAGGTGACATATGAGATACTCAGGACTGTAGTCTATTTTACCATCATAGCAAGGACGCGGACAGAAAGCTGAGGCTGTTTGTCAATTCCCCAGTGAGCCCAGCCTTAGTTGAGCAAGTCAACACACTAATAACCAACATTTCTTGACTACATGTGCCAGTCCCTGAGATAAACATTTAACATTCATCAACTGTTGGTTGAAATCATCCTCACCATCACCCCAATGAACTAAGTTCTAGTTTTATCCCAGTTTACTTATGAAGAAACTGAGGCTCAGAGAGATTGAGGAAGTGCTCACCGTCACCCAGGTACTGAGTGGCGAGGCCAGAATATGAACCCAGCTTGGTCTGACTCCTCTGTCCATGTTCTTAACCACGCTGCCAAGCTCCTGCCCATCTGAGTGTGTCGCGGTGGCCGAACACAACAGACAGAAATGTGGCTAGCCATAAAACATTGGCTTATGTTCCAAAAACATCTATTTAAAAATGTAAAAGTGAATTTATTTAAAGAAAAAATGTAGTACAATTTTGGACATGGTCTAAATCTTGAAGCGAAATGAGGAAGGCAGAGCTGGTAAGCTCTGAAATGCACATAGCAGCTGCAGTGAATGATGTGAGGGGGTATGTTTAAGGAGCAATAGGGAATAATGAGCAGTTTTCCAATCTACTAAAAAATTCCCCACTGTGAGGCCGAGAACAGTCCCCATGTACTGCCTCTATTCTGACCTTGCATTGCGTGTCAATGTCAATAGCTGTTGTCACCAGCCAATGGGTCTCCAGTTTGGTACTTAGAGCTTCTCTTTATGCACTTAAAAGGCATCATTAGTACCAAGTGGCTATTAAAACAGTCTTGCTGTTCGGAATGATTTTCTGAAGCAAATGCAGAGGAAACGTGTTGAGGGTTGAAGTCATTAGCTGTGGCCACAGAAGGACTGACCGTGGGCAATTGTGCCATTAATCTTGATAAGGGGAAGTGGGAGCAATTCATAAAATCTATGTGGTGAGGTTTCTCCCTAAATGGACACCCAAGTGAATGACCCCATGTCTTTGTTCTAGGTAGGAGGGACACATGTGAGTTGTGACATAGACTGTGCATAAGGAGCCGTGGGGACCTAACGGTGATTCCAGGCCTTGCTAGGGAGACAGCCTGTGGCAAGGGCAGCTGGGGTACAGGAGAGGGAGAGAAGTTGTCCCTGACAATTTATATAATGCTTACTGTTGGCCAATTCTAATGCTTTCCATGTTAACTGGTTAATCCTCACAGCAGTCGTGTGAGATAGGCACTATTATTATTCCCGTTTTAGAGATGAGGAAACTGAGGCCCAGAGAGATTATACTACTTGTCTGAGGTTACACAGCTAGTAAAGGACAGAGCTGGGATTCAAACCCAGGTTGTTTGTTTTCAGAGGCTGTGCTCTTTCCACTCTGCTATGCAGTATGATTTCAGAGTGGACATATTCAGCCTCCTTCTGCCTTCACTTGGCTGATACCATGGGCTTTGGGGTCACACAGACCTGGATTGGAACCCCAGCTCTGCCACCTCCTGGCTTTTGGACCCTGGACAAAAGACTTTGCTTACTCAGGTTCCTCATTTACAGAACGGAGAGATGTAAAGAAATTACATGAAGTATCAGGCACTACACACTAAGGCCCTCTTCTTCCACATCGTGGTTGCAGACACTGGCTTGCTAGGCCAGGACACAGATGGGGAATTGATTGACAGCAGGATGCCTGCCTCAATCAGAACCTCTGTGGCTAGGGGCCAGCCCAGACCACTGGCCAGGAGTCAGTGCCCTTTTCCCTGTCCCCTGCTTCCTAACTGACCTCTTCCATTTCGTGTTCTGGGTTGGAGTCTATCATGAACTGGATGTTTGCATCCCCCTAAAATTCATATGTTAAAGCCCTAAGCCTCCGTGTGACTACATTTGGAGACAGGGCCAGTGAAGAGATGATAAAGGTTAGATGAGATCATAAAGATGGGGCCCTAATCCAATAGGACTGGTGCACTCATAAGAAGAGAAGGAGACACCAGAGCTCTCTCTCCTCCACATGAGCACATAGCAAGAAGGTGGCCGTCTGCAAGCCAGAAAGAGGGCTTTCACCAGGAACTGAATCAGCCACCACCTTATCTTGGACTTCCCAGCCTCCAGAACTGTGAGAAAATAAATTTCTCTTGTTTATTTTTTTTATTTTTTATTTTTTTTTCCTTTTTGTCTTTTTTCGTGACCGGCAACGGATCGCAACCCTCAGTGTCGCGCCCGTACCGGACTGGGACCGTCAACGGGATCGCAACCCTTGGCGCTGCGCCTGCACCTCGCTCAGCCAGTGAGTGGCCGGTCTGTATGTGGGATCCGAACCCTCGGCGGGAGTGCCGCTGCGCTCCCAAGTGGCGCACTGTAGCAGTGCGCCACCGGGCCGGCCCAAATTTTTCTTGTTTAAGTCAATCAGTCTATGGTATTTTGTTGTGGCAGTCCAAGATGACTGATACAGTCTTATGTCCACATGTTGAATGGGAGAGTGAAGTCTGGAAGTGCGTTTAAAACTGTACCTTTACCAGGAATCCAACTGTAGTAATGATGGCTATAAATTCTTTGCCACTCCTCCTGTAAGGCAGAAGTGTCAAATTTCCCTCATCTTGAACCTAGACAGTCACTAGTGACTTACTGGAGCAATAGAATACATTGGAAGTGATGTTCTGGGACTTCTGAGGTAGATCATAAGAAGCCTTGCATCTTCCACCCAGGCCTCTTGGAACACTTATTCTTGAAACCTAGTTGCCGTGATGTGAGGAACCTCAAGCAGCCCATTGAGGGTGGAACCAGGACCCTCCTTGGAAGCGAATCCTCCAGCAGCAAATAGCACATGGAGCAGAAACAAACCATTCCCACTGAGCCCTACCCAAATTGCAGATTCATGAGAAAAATAAATATTCTGGGTTTTTTTTTAGCCATTATGTTTGGGGGCGATTTTTCCACTACAATGCATAACACCAAGAAACACTTTTTAAAAAATCTCTATCCCTGCTCAGAACCACTTCTGAGCTGCCCCAGGGGTGCTTAGTTTGCACATGTGGCTAGGATCTCTTGTGTGGAGAAATCTCCTCCCATGATTCCACCCTATGGGCAGACGGTTGGGATATGGGATGGGCAGGGCTGAAGGAGGTCTCTCCTGGCTGGACACTGGCCTTGGATGTCCAGGATTACGACCATCTTTGAGCTTTTTTATAAACCATGTGGTAAAATGCAAATGTTAGACCCCATTTTACCATGGGGGAATAGCAAATGCATAGAGTTAAGGGAGAAGCCAGAGGCTTCTAGATGTTCAGTCTGACAATCCCTGCTCCCCTCCACCTATTCACATCTGCTAGAAAGTGCTGAGGCTGGAAAGAGGAACAGCCTGGTTATAGTTCAGTGGTTCTCAACCAGGGCTGGACATAGGAATCACTTGGGAGTTTCAAAAAACACCGTTGGGCCCCACCCATAGAGATTGGATTTAATAGGTCTGGGTTACAACCTGGGTATTTGTATCAAAAATCAAAACAAAACACAAAACACCTCCAGATGATTTTCTGCAGAGCCAGAGTTGAGAACTGTGGCTCTAGGCTCATTACCATTGCCCTTGTTAGCGTCATTGTTATGGGGCAGGTTTCCTAAGACTTTAAATTAAGCCCAGTTGCAATTTGGAGACAATCCAAATGAGGGAAGTCCTATAAGAGGAGACACCAGTCTCTGATGATCTCATAAATAATAATCATGCTCTACATCAACACAGATTAATTTGCCAAAGAGCAGAATGTGTACCACTGGTGATGTGGGCTGGTCATGTCACTAAATAATGCTAAATCTCAGAGTAACCCAAATTATGGCCCCTTCAAATCTCTTTCGGTCCTCTGATTTCATAAAGAAGTGTCTGTTTGGTGCTAGCTTGTCTTTAATAACTCTCCGGTTCTTGCCACCCACCAAAATTCACGTAACACTGATCTCAATCTTTGTCCCCATAGCAGCCAAGTGAGAAAACCAGAACTTATGAAAAAGCCACATCACAGGCTACCATGTAAAGGCTGGGTCTCAGAGACATTGGTCACTTGCCAGCAAACTCAGGTCGCTATTTCTCTCTCCTCTCTCTCTCTGCAACTTAGTTTTTTTAAAAAATTGTAACATAGTTTATTATACATGTCTGTGGGGTACAGAGTTGAACATCATTACCTGTGTGCAATATGTGATGCTCAAATCAGGATAATTAACATACTCAACATTACACAATGTAATTATTTTTCGTGGCCCTTTACCAGTTCTGTCCTTACCCTCTTCCCCTCCCCCCCTCTTCCCCTTTCCCACCTCTGGTAATCTTAGTCCTGTTCTCTCCTTTCAAAAGTTCAACATATTATTGTGATGCACAACTTAACTTTTAATGAAAATTATGCTGATAGATGGGGTCCTCTGCCATAAAATTGGGAGATGCCCATTAGACTCCATTTCTTCCTCTAATCCCCGAGTAAGGGCGAAATAAATCCCACTAGAGGGGGCGGGGAGGAGGCATAGAGAGTAAGAGAAAGGATGATTCACAGAGAAGAGTAAGACCTGTTGGTTCAGGAGACAAATTTCAAAAGTTACGTGGAGAAAGACACGTTTGCAGACAGAATTCTCTTGCACACCAAGGAAGCAGGGACTCCTAAAATGCTTCCAACCCTAGCATCTTAAATTGTCTTCAGGTGGCAGGGAGAGGTGAATTAGTCCCCTCCTCCCCCTCAATAACAACAAGCCTCTGAGCTTCAGGATGGAGGCAGGGGGAAAGAGCTGAACCAGATGAGGAGATTGAATGTGAACCAGATTAAACCCTGGAGGAAATGTCTGCACCTGTTACTGGGATGAGATTTACTCTTGGCTAACAGAGGGTGTCCTAAGCCCTCTGCTAAACTTACAGTCTGACCACTTGAAGTTCAGCCACCACTAGGCAGGTCAGAGGCCCATCACACCACCTGGGGTGCTTGTTAAAAAGACATATCTCCCCTCCCCCACCTCTTGGTGTGATTCTTTAAAGATGGGCTGATTTTGATGATAGATATCCATGGGCTACATTGTGCCAAACACTGACCAGGGGTGTCTCAGACAGCACGTCACAGAAAAAGGTGGGCAATGGGATAGGTAGGGGATGCTCCCAGCCAGGATGTGGAGGCAGGTCCAGGAGGCACCAGAAGTCCTGTCCCATAGGACAGTTCTAAGAAGGAACCAGGGCAACCTAGGATTCCAGAGCATGAAATAATAATCTCATTGATATTTAGAGTCTCAGAAACATATGCTTTTATTAATAATTGAAAAAAATCATAAAATAATAGAATACAGTAGCAGTAGAGCATAGTGGTTACAGAATCGGTCATAGAGTCTGACTTCTTTACTTGGTAGCTGGGCAACTGACATCAAGTTACTTAACCTCTCTGAGCCTGAGCCTGTTTCCTCATTCATTAGATGGGCATACTAGTAAGTATAATATAATACTTCCTTGGATTGTTCAGACATATAAATGAGACAGCACATTTAAAGTACCTGGTGCAATAGACTAATCATTTGCATCTCTCCCACCTCCCCCCAAATTCTTATGTTGAAACCTAATCCCCGATGTAATGGTATTTGGAGGTGGGGCCTTTGGGAGGTGATTAGGTCACGAGGGTGGAATCCTCATAAATGGGATTAGTGACCTTTTAAAAGAGACCCGAGAGATCTTTTGCCCCTTCCACCATGTGAGGACACAGTGAGAAGGTGCTGTCTATGAACTACCAAATGCCAACCTGCTGGCGCCTTGAACTTGGACTCCCCAGCCTCAAGAACTGTGAGAAATAAAGTTCTGTTATTTATAAGACACCCAATAGTTTGTTATAGCAGTGGGCTAAGACACACAAGGTATCGAGTCTGGCACATGATAATGGCTCGAGGAGTTCTTATTATCATTAACTGGGTCATAGAATCTTAGAGCTAAAAGTGATCAGAGAGGACATCTAATGAGTCCGATGGCCATCTAGTGACACCTGGAAGAAGAGGAATCAACAAAGGAAGAAGTCATGAGGTTGGCACGGCTCCCCTGTTAAGCTTCCCCTCTCCAGGGGGCCTAGCCTCTGGTTGCTGCCCAGCTGAGGGAAGGGGCACTATTAGCCATTGTGAGAGTTTGGAGGTCCACCTCCTACAGACTCTAAACCTGAGAACCTCGACGTTCTGCATTTACTGACACTCACTTTGCAGAGCTCATGGTCCAGCTGTCTGTGGGCACCAGCGGGATCCTCCCTCCCCTTGCTCTGGTGTTTAATCAAAACTGTATTCAAAATATGATTCTGGGAGATTATACTAGGAGATTTGCAGTAGACTTCTCAGTGGGGGCAGAGATTGTGGGAACAGATTGCTGCTGGGGGCCTGAGGCTGAGATAATCATAGGCTCAGATGTGCCATTCTCAGGCCCTGCTCCTGGACCCCTGGAACTCACCACAACTGGGGAGAAGACATTGAACACCAGCCCCGAGAACTAGATCATCATGGTATTTTATAGCTGGGGAACTAAGAGGGGAAGGGGCTTGTCCAAGCCACGTAACACAAGGTAGTAATGAAATTAAGAAGGTAAAGCAGGTTTCTGGGATTTCAGGACATCTTTTTCAGCTCCTTTCACATCCCACTGTCTCCAACTAACTAGGCCCAGATCTTTGGGACAACTGTAGGTTGCAGGCTCCTGCTCTGGGTTGGGGAGGGTGGGGAGACTCTAGGCTTCCCAGTCAAGAGATGGTTCCTGGAGCTGGAGAGATAACCTCCTGGGGTCCTGGGTGGTAAAATAGGGCGACCCAGGCTGGCCTTCTTTCCCAAGGTTCACTGTTCCTATACAAAGCTGAATGGCTGGAGGCAGTGTACAGGTAAGATCCTCCCATCCCCCACCCTCTGGATCCTAGCACCTGCTGAGCCGTATGCGCTTGGGTTTAGATGAGTCCCTTCTCCAATCTGGCCTTCAGTTTCCCTCTCCACGTGCAGATTCAGTATGACACTAGAGACCCCTCTCCCCTCCAGAGAATAGCTAACTGGAGCCCCACTCTCAACTAGAGGCCCTAGGATGGAAGCCTCTGCAGCCTCTGCAGCCTCCGGAGGGGTCTACCTGGCCCCCCAGGAGGGGGAGGGGTCGAGAGCGCATTGAAAGAAACCTCCAGCTAATGCTCTTTATTACAAGCGTTAATCCCGCAAAGCCGACTGGAAATAATGTTTATCTTTTCGCAGTTTAATTTTCCGGACCCTAAGCCGCGGGTCAGCGAAGGCTACTGGAGTGTCCCCGGGGAGGCTGGGGATGGGAGCAGCTGTTGCCCGGGAGCAACACGAAAGCGAGACAGGGCGCGCGGGCGAGCAGGAGCCCAGAAGGGACGTTGGACCCTGAGTGGCAAGCTGGGGTCCGTCCCCACCACGGACCTGTGTGACGCCGAGCCACTCCCCTCAAGGTCCCATTTGGCCTCAGTTTCCTCGTCTGAAGAGGTTTGTGCTTCGCAAATCATGGTCTCTAAAGTCCCTTCCTCCTCCGAAGGGGTGTATTCTATGGAAAAGACGACGGGATGTGGCCGGGAAGTGGCACACGCCCTCTGGTCTCCACCGTACTTCCACCCCCCACGTTTCTCCTCCGCCGCTTCCAAGGGTCGTGACATCTATCAAGGAGGCGGGCCCTTCTCGCCCCAGACTTCGGTGACTGACCGTCTGGCATCCGCGCGGGTCTGGAAGGCCGCCGCCCAGCCCGGGTGGGCCGCGCCACGCAGGGGCCCAGCATGTGGCAGATGCGAGTCCCCAAGGATGCAGCCGCTAGGGGCACAGGGCAGCTGCCTTTCTAACTGTCTTCCCGTCTCCATCAGCTTCCCAGATCTCCCCTCTAGGTCACTGCCTCGGGTCCCTCTTTCCCTGGAGGACGAACCCAGGCAGCCTCAAGCAGCCGGCACCGCGCGGGCATCTTTAAATCTCTCATCCGCCGCCCCCACCGCCCCTCCGCCAGACACCGCTCGCGAGGGGGACAGAGCCCCCTTCTCTGCCCGTCAGCTCCCATTGGTTGGCCTGTACCGGAAGTGTTTGCTGACACTTTTGATTAAACGGAAAGAATGCGCCCTCTCGCCTCACATGCGGGTTGCCCGACTTTGCCTTTAGGTTCGACGAGAGGAGCGCGGCCTTCCTCGTCCCTCCCTGCAATAAGCTTACAACCCAAGTACCAACCCGGAAACAAATGCAGCTTCCAGACACATATCCTGACATGTGTCCCACGCACACGAACCAGCAGGGTAGTCAGCCTGGCTCAGCGGGTTGGTTGCGCAGCGTCGGGTCCGCTGAGGGGCAGACGCCAAGGCCTTGTCCCTTACCTTGTCAGTTTCTCTCCCCACTATGAAATGGACTGAGGTCTGCAGCCCACACCGCCCTGTCCCTGGCTGCATTCCATTTTTCTCTCCACCCTTATCTCGCCAAGCCCCCTGGCACAGATAGGACACACAGCTTGGGTTTGGATTGGTCATTTTTAAGGATACAAGGAGTAGAGTGGGGAAGGGGGAGAAAACGCACTGGTCCTTAGGGGCCAGATCAGCGATGAAGTTACAAAGTGAGGGGGATGAGGATGAGGGGCAGGGGTGAGCAGGAGAGGAAGTGGCTTCAGGCCCTGAATCCAGAGCAGGGAGACTTGGTGGAGTCAGTGCTCCTGGCAGACTTGCCCAGTCTACCACTTGGCCTTCCCTAAGGTGCCCTGCCACCCCATCCATGGGACTTGATAGGGTACATGTCTGCCCACCACCCCCATCTTGCGTGCAAGGACAGCTGCTAGGAGGGTTTCTGTGTATCTGTCTCTTAGGCGAAGTGAGAGTTCCTGGTCTGTGGCAAGGTCTTCCAGCTTCTTAGCGTGGAGGTGAGTTCAAAGAGTGGGGCCCATTTCCAAGATTCTTCTGCAAATCGCAGTTATTGTGCTAACCTGCTGAGAGAGGAAAGGTTGATTAAAACCGAAGGCCACTTCATGGCGAATACTAGGAAACCAAAGGTCAGCCGTGTCTCATCCAAAGGGAAGCAAAGGTCTAGAGGTAAATTGCCTGCCAGAGGTAACATTTGGACCTGTTATGTGTAAATTCAAATAACAGTGTAACCCAATTTTCTAAACCAGTAGCTAATCCTGAGAGAAATTACTGCAAAGAGCTGAATCTGATAGCAGTCTAATGGTTAAGGAATATCCCTGTGTGGGGTGAAATTCCCTTCCACCAGGCCCATAGCTCAGCAAAAGAACCAGCCAGGGTCAAAGGACACTGGCAGTCACAGTCTGTTTGGGGATGGGCCCTTGGGGGTGAGTGGTCTCCAGGGACAGCACCAACCTTGGGCTTCCAAGTTGAACACAGGAGTATGTCTATAATCCCCAGGAGTTTTAGTGGGCCAAAGAGAGTGCTGTGGGTTAAACTTAAGCGCTGACCTTGAATCCATAGTATGTGGCTACCCCAAAGTACTGATGCCTGCCCAGTCCCAGAAAACACTTGGTAATCAGCACAGCAGGGAGACAGCTGGGCTCCTCCTAAGGGGTCAAAGGCTTGGTGATGTACACCTGGTACATTTGGCAGAACACTGGACCTCAAAGGCAGAGATCTAGGTTGTCCATCTCTTCAACGACTTTCTAAGTAATGCTAGGTAAATTTCTGTCTCCCTCTGAATTTATTACTATTACAGTATTTGGCTTTAAAATGAGAGGGGACTAGAACTTTTATCTCTAAGCTTCCGTTTGAAAGAGTCTTGTGGAACAATCTCGTGACAGGTCTGCACTTGGGCACGCAGGAGAGGCAGAAAGAGGGTGCAACGACTGGGCAGAGTGGTGGTGGGCATCTTTTGGACAGACACCCCCAGCGCTGTCGGGGGCCCACTACCTTCTGCTCCGGACGGGTGCTGACACTGCACTGCAGGCTCCCTCTGCCGCGGGCAGGGCACACAGTTCAGCGGCAGCCCCTGCAGGGCAAACGTGGGGTTTCCAAAGGCTTTGGCTACGCGGGAAGACTCATCGCACGCGGAGTCTCTGGGGATCGCAGCTCGCCCGGCGTAGCCTGGAGGCTGTCCGCAAATCAAATGGCACTCAGGACTTCGCGGTCTGGGCCGGTTTGGGGGTGCACATTCAACAATGCTGGCTGCTGCAGTGTGCGCCAGAGACCAGATGCGCGGTTTCTGGCTGCAAGGGTAGTGCATGGTCAACGTGGGGCCCCCTGTCTCGGGGGCGAGGAAATCAGCTTCTCCTGATCCGGGGAGCTCATTGAAGGAGAAGCGGGGCGCCGCCAGGCTGCACTCCCTGCGTTCCATTCGGCCTTCTCGAGCTGCTGCGCATGGAGCGGGCAGCGACTGTGCGCTCTTATGGAACTCCGCCAGCCTGTCCGCAGCTGTGGCTACTCCCTCCTCTTCTTCGGCTTCTTCCTCTTCCTCCTCTTCCTCCAGGTCTTCTAGGTCACTCAGCGGGAGCCCCCGGGCCTCCTGGCTTGCAATAACGTCTGTAGGAAATCAAGAGCGAGTGAGAAAAGCTCCAGGGCCCAAGGGAAATCCTCGGGAGTGCCCACCCCTGAGAAGCTTTTAGCAAGACGCGCCCTGCACTCAGGGCATTCTCGTGTAATTCACCAGACCTGCCACGCTGTCCCTTACACTTGCCCCAGGGCAGGCCGCCCGCCCCTGGGAAAGAATTCCCGCCCCAGCCCCGCCCCGCCCCTTCGAACACTCCTCCTCTCGCGTGCAGCGCCGAGCCAAGGAAACGCCACTTTGAGCGGAGTCCCTGATCTTAGTTTCTCAATTGTGAAAAAGCGGGGCACAGTTTTACCCAACTCAGGACCCACAGGTAGCTGCTGTTATATTATTTAATTCAACAATTATTTACTGAGTGTCAACTATGGGCCCGACTCCATTTAGGCGTTTCGGTATTTCGGTATTCAGCAGTGAGTTGGACAACCAGTGGAGCTGACCTTGTAAAGGAGGTAGACAGACGTCGCGTATGTAGACGTTCTCATAGTGATAAGTATGGCAAAGGAAATAAAACTGGCTGGCGTGATAGAGAAAAACTGGGAAGCTACTTTGGCTTGGGTGAGGAGGGAAGGCCTTTCTAAGGTAATATCTTGAAGGTGAGAAGAAGCCGTTTCTGTAGGGAATTCCAGGCAGAGGGAAGCGCATAGGCAAAGGTCCTGAGGCACGCAGCGGAGCACCTCTAGGAGAACCTACCTCATGGCTTCGAAAGACCGATCAGACTGCTTGATGGCTTGTAAAACCCACAGGGTAGGGGTGAACATTTTCAGTACCTTTGGTGTCCCCGTTGGGGCAGCCTGGTGATTCCTCTGCCCCGCCCTCCGCCTTCCTCTCCTCCCCGCCTTTGTTCTTGGGCGCCCACGTCATCTTGTTCTCCTTCTTGAGGCGCCGGCGCGCGTTGGCGAACCAGGTGGACACCTGGGTGAGGGTCATCTTGGTGATGATGGCCAGCATGATCTTCTCGCCCTTGGTGGGGTAGGGGTTCTTGCGGTGCTCGTTGAGCCAGGCCTTGAGCGTGCTGGTGGTCTCTCGGGTGGCGTTCTTCCGGCGCCCAGCCCCGCTCAACTCCACGGAGCCATACCTGTGGGCAGAACTCAACTCAAGTTTTAGGTTGGGAACGAGGGGCTGGGGGCGGGGGACAGTCTGCGACCTGGAAGTGTGGTTCTGCTCCCATCCTCTTGCACCCCACCTTGGCACGGGATGTGCTTTGCCAGCCACCAAGGCACCCCACTTCTTACCGGTCATATTGGTACTGCCCCAGAGTGGTTTCATAGGAATAATAGGCTCCTGGTTGTGCCAGGCTGGGTGTAAAACTCCCTGCAGCTTCCTTAAATTCATACTGTGGATTCTGTGGGAGAGGAAGAGAGAATTCAGGACTACATTTGGGGAGGAGGCAGATAGTAGCTAAGGGTGTGGACTCTGGGGTCAAGTCTGATTCAAATCCTGGTACCACCACTTGCATTGACTGTGTGACGTTGGGCACAGTTGTCTAACCGCTCTGTGCCTCAGTTTCTCCTATAGGTTATTGAAGACCGAGACCGTGTTGGTGGAACGCTTGGCAGAATCCCTGGCACAGCATAAGCAGTGGTTAAATATTAGCTGCTATTGCTGTTAGGGCTCTTGTCCATCCCTCCACTCTCCCAGCTGGGCACTTCCCCACTTTACTCTCCTTCCAGAGCTCTTCCCTAGCCCTTTGTATCTTTGAGATTTGGGGTAAGTTATCTGAACCCCTCTGCATCCCCGTTTGAGTATCTGTAAATTGTAAATAGTGATGACTTGCATACCCTACAGAATTAATAGAAGTACAAATGTTTTCTAAACAATATAGAGTGCTGCAAACTGTAAAATTCTATAAAGACATACTTTTTTTCCCCCTTATACACAATACTAACCATTTCCTTTCTTAGGAGTTGTGTGTCCCTCCTTGATTTTCCCTGGAGATGTCACATTGGATTTCACCTGCTGCTGCTGCTCTGCCCCTGGGCCGCTCGTGTTTGGGCGCTTAGACCCAGGCCCCACCCCAGTACTCACCAGCGCCCCATACAATGCGGGCGGCTCCGGGCCATAGGACAGGTAGCCAGGGTAGCTCTGGGCAGCTGCAGCGGCCGCGTAGGGGGCTCCATAGATGCCCAAGGCAGCACCCAGCTCTGGCCGCGCACTGCCCAGCAGCCGGCTATTGCAGGGTGCGTCTGAACCCCTCTGCATCCCCGTTTGAGTATCTGTAAATTGTAAATAGTGATGACTTGCATACCCTACAGAATTAATAGAAGTACAAATGTTTTCTAAACAATATAGAGTGCTGCAAACTGTAAAATTCTATAAAGACATACTTTTTTTCCCCCTTATACACAATACTAACCATTTCCTTTCTTAGGAGTTGTGTGTCCCTCCTTGATTTTCCCTGGAGATGTCACATTGGATTTCACCTGCTGCTGCTGCTCTGCCCCTGGGCCGCTCGTGTTTGGGCGCTTAGACCCAGGCCCCACCCCAGTACTCACCAGCGCCCCATACAATGCGGGCGGCTCCGGGCCATAGGACAGGTAGCCAGGGTAGCTCTGGGCAGCTGCAGCGGCCGCGTAGGGGGCTCCATAGATGCCCAAGGCAGCACCCAGCTCTGGCCGCGCACTGCCCAGCAGCCGGCTATTGCAGGGTGCGCAGCACAGAGTCGGCGCCACGGTGGACCCAGAAGCCACATCTGAGACCGAGCGTGGGGCGGATTCGCAGCAAGTGGCGCTGGAACTTGCAGACACCAGAAACTACGGGGGCGAGAAAGGGGGCACTGGATGTCACAGACCTGTGCCTCCCGCTGGTGGGAGCCAGAGGCAAGGAAGGATCGCTCTTTCATTCTACATTAACTACACGCCGCCGTTTGCTGAGCATTCTTTTGGGTGCTGGGAGGGGAATTATCCGAAGGCAATTTACTCAAACTGCCCTCATAGATGCGCCTACACCATCGCTAAGGCTCCAGGGTCCCAGGCGGTCTGAGAAATGTGAACATTCTGAAACTTGAATTAGAAAGGCCAAATCCTCTGCTCCTACCTCTTCCCCGCTTATGGGATGCTACAAGGGCGGAGCTAGAAGTTGGCCTTAGAGACCATCATCAATGTCTCATTCCTACTCCCATTTTATAGATAGGGAATCGAGGACCAGAGAGTGTGAGACTTGTCCAAGATCACACAGCAGGTCAAAGGTCGAGATAGCTCTAGATGGCAGGAAAATATACCCCACTCTCTGGAGAAAAAACAGGAGGCAGTGGTGAGTGAACCCAGAATTTCCCCAGCAAACCCTTGTCATTGTATGACACACACCCTGGTTTAGAAAATCGAGGGAACCAGAGACAGAGCCCAAGGTTGGACGTGCCCAAGGAAGGGGGAGGATAAGAACAGAGATCAACAAATGAACAATATGGGGAGAAGGACAGAGCCCTGGCCTGGAAGTCTTTTTTTCTGATACTCTCTGGGCCACCTCAGACATCTGTACAAGGAAGAGGTCTGACTGGAAGATCCCTGAGATCCCACCCACCACACTGGGTGTGTGGTAAAAATGCCCACGTTTCGGGTCACAGGATTTTCCAGCATGCACTTGGGAAGTGCAACGTTCTGTCAGGGACTGGGGATGTCAGAGGCGGCTGTGGTACATTACCCTGGTCCTTGCTCCTTCTGGCTTCCCCTGGGACACGAGAGGAGAGGAAGAAGCTCAGGACAGGTGCATGCACTGGGCGCCCTCTCCACCCAGTCTGCCCCCCACTCCCCCTGGAGGCGCCTCTTACCTGGGAAGCGCCGCCGTACGGGTGTCCAAAGTGCGGGAAGGACATGGTGGCTGTCCCCGGCCCGCCTCCCTCTTCTCTTGCGAGTTCCCGTCTTAGCCCCGCGGTTCGGCGCCCCCAGTCGTGCGGCGCCTCGGTTCCTTACACGGCTGTGGACGCCCAGCGTCGGTTCCTCGGCCCGCTTGGCGCGACTGGCGGCAGAGCCGAGGGCAGCCCTGCTGCCGTGCCCTGCGCTCCGCAAGGCGCCCCTCCGGCCCGTAGGGTCCGGAAGACAGAAGGGCCCATGGATGGGCAGGAGAAGGAAGAAGGTGCGGGTTCCCAAAGGCGCGCGGTGGCGAGGTGAGTCGCGGCGCGGGGCTGTGAGGCTCCCGAGATGTCCCAATCCAAGGTGGCCAGAGGCTCGATGTGACGTCACGGTAATCCCGGGCCGCCAGACGGGACCCCGGGCCCCGGGGCCCCGGGTCACCAAGCGTGCCAAGTGCAGCCAGCCCGTGCGCGCGCGCGCACTCTCACCCACGCTCACACTTGCTCGGGGAGGTTTGTGCAGCTGGTGAGGAACCTCAAAGACCCTGACCCTCTCTGCTCGGCGCTGGATTCTACCCCTTTTCGCCTCAAGCTGACGCGCGCGCACACACATACAATCTCTCCAAATTACCCGGGAGAAGTAGGAGAAACGCCTCCCTCTGCGCCGCGCAGGCCCCGGGCGCTCACCTCCTCCCTTGCAGCCCAGAGGAGGCGAGAAGCAACCGAGGCGGCGAAGGAGGAGAGAATATAAAAGAAAAGACAGGAGAAAAGTGGGGGAGAAAGGCAAGAGGGAAAGGGGGGTGGGAGGAGAGAGACGAGGAGTCTAAGGGAACAGAGGCGCGCGGGGGCGGGGAGGGATCTGGGGTGGGCGAAGGCTGGGCGGAGGCTGAGCACTGGCAGGTGGAGGAGAGCAGAGGCTCGGGGGAGAAGCCTCCAGCCCGGCTCCTCCGCCCCTCCGCTGCAGGAAAGTTTGTTCGCGCCACAGGCCCGGAGCTCGTTGAAGCAGCTCCGAGCAGAGTCGGTGGATCCCACTGGTCGGCCCATCTTGGTCCTTGGGGATCTGGCTCCACTCCTCAGTCTCCCCAGGACGCTGGCTAGATTCCAGCTCTCCAAGTCCTGGCCTTGGCCAGGGCCTTGACCCTGAGGCTTCTCTGCAGCGCCTGGCCCTCGAATAGGCCGAATAGCGCCCCCTCGAGGCGGAGGTTCAGGACCCCGCGGCCATGGCCTGGCAACGCGCCAAGTCTGACCCCTGAATCTGCAGACCGCGGGCTAGGACCCTGGGGCATCTCCTCCGAAGGCGAAGGCGAGGCTTCACTGCCTCGCACGCGCAGCCCGCTGTGTCCGCGGGGAAGCCGGGGAGCTTGAGGAAGGTGCCGTGGCCGGGCTGCAGCCGCTGCGCTCCGCTGGGGGTGGCGCTGGCGAGCCGCAGTGGAGACTGCAGGAGGGAGGCCCATTCCCTGCTCTCCGCCCGGACGCCCTGCTGGGCCCCGCGGTCTGACCACCCCACTCCAACATCCAGGGGTCTTCAAAGGGATAGGAGTAGGGGGACCTCGTAGGTGCCCGGGAGGGGGCTGAGTGCTCCAGGCCTGGCCCCCCGCACAGGGCCAGTTTGCTAGCGCTGTAGACTGCACATAGGAAGGCTCAATCTCTAGGCCTGGAGCTACCCATCTGAGGGCCTCCGATCTGGATCTGCAACTTCTGGGGACAAAAAGCGGCGGCCGGTCTGGTGGGGTCAAGTTTTCGGCGGGTGCTGCTGGGATCCGGTGGGGTTTGCAGGCCAGAAAGCCTCACCTTTCCCTCAAGGGGTCGCCGCACTTTACACTTTATAAAATGCTCTCCCAGGCCCTCACTGCAACTCTCCTGAGTAGTCATGAGTGTTGTTAGTTCAAGGGCCCAGTTTTATTTTGTAGTTGAGAAGCAAGAACGTGTGGCCCAGAGGATAGCAACAGCTCTGGGTTCTAACAAATAGAGGAGGAAGCCCAGCGACAGACTGGGGCCATGGCTGGAGAATCTCGCATCGCAAATTTGTCTCTGGCACCTTGCAGTCGGGACTGGTAGGCCCAGGAGCCAGTGACCTCTTTAGAATGACAACACTGGCTTTCTCCCCTTCTTTCTTTTTCTTCACAGATTCTGCGGAATGTTCAAGGAGCATTTAAGAAGCCACAAACCGCAGACTCCCCCTCCTAAGAGATTATTAACATGAGGACAAACTCCATTCAAAATACCAACAAACCCAGCTCGTACTGCGGAGTGCTGTTACCTTGGAGAAACCTTGTGTTCAACCCATGAACTCCCAGTTACAAAAAGAATTATTGTCATTTCCAGATTGATTTAGTGATAAAAATTCACCTTAAGAGATAGATCCCTTGATTTTTAAAAATGCACTTTTGAGCCATCCACATGTTTGCAGCTTGAATACATCTAAGCTATTTTTTTAAAGTAAGAATTGGAGAGCATTCATTAAATTAGTCCCTTGGGGAAGATTACTGCTAATTAATTAATTGCAAACATTTCCAGAGGGAAGGTATGTCAATTGTAAAGTAATAAAATTAGATAGTCAAAATACTTACTCAGCAACTTTGATTAACCACTCTTTCCTAAGCAGATTTTTTTTTTTTTTTTTTTTTTTTTTATGACAGAAAAATGGGATGGTGGTGCAGGAAAAGCATTAGCCCCGTCCCTTGGTGATAAGATTGCAAAGGAGAAACTACCATATAGGAATTATTGATTTTTAGCTGATTTATAAGACCTCTGCGGTATCAATGCTGTGTGCAGGGCCTCTAGGCGTACCTCTTGTCTTTGCTCTCTAGGATTAGAGAAAAGCAACAAGATTTTTAAAAAGAAAAAGAAAAGAGGATGAAGGACAGTGGTGAAGTAAATTTGGAGATAGGACGATGAAGATATCTCAGCATTTTTCTTCTGTGGAAAAAGAAAACCAAAAGACAAAAGAGCATGTTTTATGCTAAGGCACCTTTTCTATTGTCTTTAAGGTGCTTTATAGTTTTGGTGGCTTCTATCAGAATGTTTCCCAGGGAGGAAGGCCTGCCGTGTCTCCCCTGGTTTTCCAGCTTTGGGAGAACTTGACTTAATATTTCTTTCCCAGAGATAGGCTGCAGCCTATCTCTGTGTGGCTGACACTTGATTATCACCTCGAGCATTTAGGGGATCCCTAAAAGTGGTTATAAAATGTGCCTACTTGCCCAGTTATTTTGGGAACCTCATAACAAAACAAAGCCAGCGGGTTAAGCCAATATTAACCTCTGTCTGGCAGAAACCTCAGATGGAAAGAAGGCTGTTTCTTGGAAAGTGTGATTCAGGGAAGCTGCAGTGGAATTTGCTTGCGTCTTCCTGACTGTTCACAGGCCACCAAGTCGACAGCCCTGTGTACTGAGCTTCTCCACCACGGCGGCTTTTCATTGCTTTGTTCAGTGCTGATTAATTTAGTTTTGGGGGAAAAAACCCCATTGTATATATGTACACATAGAATTTTATTGAAGCAAGTAAATAAACTGTTCAAATACAGACCCTCCCAGTTATATTTAAGGGAGTTATTCCACCTATTGTATTTTAAACTAAGAATGTAGTTTCTTTTGTTGTATTGTGCAACATGCCTGATAGTTCTTCTAGCTGCTCATTAAAACAAATATGAAACAAAATAAACAGTCAAAGGTCTATTTGGACCAGAGAGAATGCTACTCCACATTGTTTATTTGAAGTTCCTATTGCTTTGCTGTAAAAGCTCTGAAGTTCCTGACCAAGCAGAGTAAAGAATGTGTGTTTGACGATAAACTCGCATGCAGGTACCACAAACAAACGAAAAGGAAAGCAAACCATATTGCATATTTTGGGTTAAAAATGTCAATGATTTCTTAATGATTTATAAAGACCACAGATTTTACTGAGGGGGGTGGGGTGGGGAGGAATAACAACCTGAAAATGCCCCAAATCAACTTCAAGTGCCTCAGATCACAGATGGAATGAGTGAGTACATGGACATAATAACATACTTGAAAATGTGCTAAATTATATTTTTTAAGACGGATTTTTTTTAGTGACTGTTTTTGAACTGAGAAGAATGAAATTTCCTCAAATCTATGCATGAATGAACAAGTACATCTGGACAGATGCATCCATAATTTATACTGATCAGTCACCGCAGGTCTCCCCGAGTAAAGCCGAAATGAACACTAATTGTTTTGACGGAAGTAGTGTGCATGGCACCTGATTGTGAAATGCAGTGAGTCCCTGCCTTGCCTCGATACATATTGTCAACAGCAACTCTGGCATCAGGAGGGGAAAATACAAAGGCAATAATTCCCAGATGAGGGTGCTGATGTCACTTGTCAGGAAGGTAGCAAATGGAAAAAAAGAATGAACTTCTTTGGAATAAAGTAAAAAATGAGAATGAATGTGGAGATCCTGGTTTGCCTGAGCTTAGAGTTAAAAATCGATAGCATGTTAATAATAATAAAATTCCTTTGCTGTATCTTGCTTAAGGCTCATGATAACAATAAGGGGGGGGGGGGGAAGCAAGTCCAAGATCACATAGCCAAGTAGATGACAGAGGAGGGACCAGAATCCAGACCTCCTGATTTTGGGTCTTTCCACAAGACCATATTTCAAACACATACAAAGCCTGACACAGCCAGGAGCTGTTGCTAACTCCGATTGTACTGTGAAAATTCACATTTAGTGCCCTGTGATGATGATGCCACGCAATTTAGTAGAGAAAATATCTAGAGATGCCACCGTAAGCAAACAAGTTCAGGTCTTCACTACATGCTTTTACATCAACCTATATTAAAAAGAGCTTATGTAATAATTTGAGATCTTTAGAAATTTGATGTGGAACATTAAAATGGCAAACAGCAAGCAGATCCATCTGTGACTAAGTATATAAAAAACAAAGACAATAACTAAAAAATCCCACAAAACCCTGTTTTAAAAAATCCAGCCAAAATAATGTTTCCATAGCTACACTGGTTTTAAAAATGATTAACAGAATTTAGTGACTATTTTCAGGAAGAAGAATTTTTTTAAAAAATTGTTTTCGTATGAGTAGGTTGAGAGGTTTGCTACATTAACTTCTCAATTTCAAAGCAATTTTTGTATATAGATGTTCTTGATTATTTTTATCCTGTGGAGGATGACATCTTTCTAATGATAAGCTCAAGGCATCTGATGTGTTTTCAAGGAATTAAAATTTAAAGTAAACAACAGATGTATGGATTTGAAAACCAGGGAACAGTTTTTGAAGCCAAAGTGTTTGGGAAAGAGATGCATGTAAGAAATAAAGACCTTAAAGGGCCAAGATGTAGGGACTCACTAGGATAAGATGACATGTCCTTTTCCCCCTATGTGACAGGGCTTAGGAGTGGTCCTTGAGTGTACAAGTAGGGAATAGAATTTTAGGTTAGACAAATGGAAAAGGGAACCGTAGTATTTCTGGCTGTGACTACAGTAGGGGCTGTGTGTTTTTGTGCACAACTCTCTAACGGGAGCTTTGCTAACACACAGTTTATAATGATGATATTTTGTCATTCTTCTCCCTAAAGGAATTCTCTGCCATAGACTTTAAGGCTTCAATTAAAATATGAGGAGCTTCAAGCTGTATACATATTCATCTTCTTAGTGGTGTTCCCCCAGTATTCTCGTTCTCTGTGGTATCTCCTACTTTTAAAGCTGAGCAATAGAACTGTCCAGGAGCCTTCTTTTTGTGCCACCTGGGTCCTGCTACTTTAGGGAAGCTGGGACCATTTGTAATGTCACATGCTGGCCATGGTAATTTATGACAAACCCTCATGAATCAATGAAAATATGGGAAGTATATCATTTTTAAAGAAAAAAGAGAGAGAGAAACACATGAGACATGCCCATTAAGGGCATAGCCATTCTAATACCTGCATGTCTGCTTGGGTCTGCAATTAAAAACATTCTGATAATAAATCACCTTGCAGTCTCTTTTAATGCTTTTAACTTTCCTGAAGGTTCAAATTGGTATCCCAAAAATGTGCCAGGACTTTCACAAGGTATTTTATAGGGTCATAAATAAATACGGCAATTAATCTATGCTATATTTCTTTCATATTTGATGACAATTTATTATGGCATTCACCCATTCAGTGCACAAAAACTCTAATGCACTTAAAATCGGATTTCAAACCAAACATTTTATGGGAAAATATAGTATTGATCATCCATTTAAAAATATCATGAAGATGATTCATAACCTGCTGTAAAAAAAGATCTCATGAGGATCTTACAGATGAGTGCAGTGGTGGAAGAGTCTATTCATAAAATCAGAGCTACTGGGTCTGTTCCTCTTGTTTTCTTCATTTATCTTTGAGTTTTCCAGTACTGATTACTTTTGCATGTTGCTGTTTTATAAGAAAAATCCCCTCCCATGACATTTTTCATAGTGACAGAGGTTGTGGAATTTCACAGTGAGTATTTTCTATTGCAATTGCAATTTTCTGCTGAAATTCTGCCTGCAGAAAGAGTTTCAGGGGCAATAGGAGATGCTTCTGATACTTTGGAATCAAAGCTATTGTATGGTCCCCATTGTACTTGTTTGCTATTGACAGACTGATGATTCTAAGCAGCCTCACATCCCTAACAGTCTATGGTCCCACGGTGCTATGAATACTTAAATATCTTTTGCACACACATAGTATGAGGTAGTAGTGAGAAATATAAGAGAATCTGAGGGTGCTGGCCCTTTACTTCAAGAAGCACATAGCCTGTCTGGAAAGAAAGACAAATATCATTCATTTGACAGACTTTTATTGAGTATCTACTAAATGCCAAGCTTGGTTCTAGGAGGAGAGGATTTCACACCAAACGAAAGCAGATTCCTGCCCTCAAGCAGGCTACATTCTAAAGACTTAAATATTTTCAAATTATCCAAGAATCACTTATCTAGCACCATAATAATTTGGGAAAGGATCCTAATGTTTATTGAATGTTCAAAAGGTTCCAACCACAAGGTTAAGCACTTTTTATGTTACCCTTCATTCATTTCTTCACCAAGCATTTATTGGGCAATTGTTATTAGAAAGCACTGAATTAGGGGCTGAAGATTTAGTGGTCAGCAAGGCAATTAAAATCTCTGCCCTTGTGGACTTTACAATTTAGCTATATTATCCACCTGCAAAGTAGATTCCATTTATTTAGTTTTACAGTGGCTGGAGCCTGAGAGAGCTTAACTTGCCCACTGTGATAGAGCTAGCATTGACAGTCTGGGCTTGGAGCTCAAGCTGCTGGTTTCAAAGTCTTGGGAAAATAACATATTTCAGATTAAATGCTTAATTACTGAGATGATGCAATTAAACAAAATAACTACCTCACCTACTCTGTAGTTGAACTGAGCTACTTTATTCTTTTATATCATGTGGTTGGCTTCTCCTACCCTTTTATGTCTATGCAATACCAAATATTTGTATAGAAAATGAAAAAAGTTGGGGCAGCCAAATAGATATTTTGCTCTCCTTGACACTAATACCTTTGGATGCTCAGCTGATATTTTGCACATTTGCCTTCAGCTGATGACTAGTGCCATATATGAGGTCCAAATGACTGTGAAAATACATCTCTCATAAATATTGGTTGATGAGGGTGGGGGAGGGAACAGAGCCAGATTGGAGTTTTAGGACATCAGTGCCTCAATTGTCTCAAATCTACTCACATTAGCTACTACATGTATAATCCTTTCATAACTTGCTCTTGTCCATTCTCCTGGTCACTCTGGGATTTAAATAGGGCAGGTTTTCTCACCCTCTTCTCACAGATGAGCAACTCAGGTCCAGAAGGGTGAAGACACTGGATCAGGTCCCATAACTGATTAGCATCAGAGACAACCCAGGAGCCTTTGGGTGTTTGAATTCCTGCCTGGTCCTCTTCTAGGCTTTAGCACCTTTTGCAAAAAAGCATAAAGATTTAAAAAAAAAATCTAACCTTTTAAATTGGGTTACTTTGCTTTTTACTATTAAGTTGAGCCAGGCACAGAAAGAGAAATACCGTATGTTCTCACTTATCTGTGGGAGCTATAAACAAACAAACAAACAAACAGAAAAATAAATGGGGGAAGAAGACTCAGCAATCACAATTCCTTGTACTTGTTAAGACAAGTGAACAAATATGATGTTGATGGAGGAAAGGGGAGAAAGGAGGAATTGATAAAGGGACACGATAATTAACTATATTGTATATTGATAAAGTAAAATTAAAAAAAAAAAAAAAAAAAAAAAAAAAAAAAAAAAAAAAAAAAAAAAAAAAAAAAAAAAAAAAAAAAAAAAAAAAAAAAAAAAAAAAAAAAAAAAAAAAAAAAAAAAAAAAAAAAAAAAAAACCTAACCTTGGTGTTACATACAGACTTCGGGCAGTAGCTCAGCAGCTCTTCCATCTCTGGGAAGGGAGCACTTCACTGTTTCATTTTGGTTTTGATATTGGATCTCCCCTGGTGGTTTTAAAGCCACATGCGCCTCTGCTTTCTGGTTGTTCAGGTTTGCTCCAAGCATGAGTTCAAAAGAGAGAAAGAGTTGGTGTTCACAGCAATCACATAGGCATGATGCTAAGTATGAGGTATTTAATCAAAGTGTAAATTCACCAACAGGATCTTGGTGTGGGTCTTCTTGTCTACATTTCTGAAGCCCTCTGCCCAGAAGCTGGCATCTATCAGAGGAGGTGCTTAGGTTTGCTTCAGGCACATGCTGCTGCTCTGAGTCTGCAGAGATGGAGGCATTGGGAATAGTGTCTATCTTCCTGTGACTGGGAGAAAATGCACTTGACAGAGACAGCATGAAATACACGAGCAGGATTAGACTGTCAGTGTAGGCCAGAGAACATAAACTATTTACTGTGTCACTCTTAGGCCTGAGGGCAGGGGTAGAGCGGAGGGGAAACCTGCAACTATAATTATGAAATATAAATTTATACATACATAAAGGGAAGCCTGAGAGTGGGAAATTAACCACTAAAACTCCTTTTACATTATAAGCACCACAGGGATATGGAAAAGTAGTGTGGGGATTAAGGGCATCTTTTTGCTTTGGGACTAATTTATTACTCTAGATTATTCAGTTAAAGGAGAAAGGGAAAATTGATACTTAGTTGTTTCTCTGTGAAAGTTAAATTTGAGTAATGGGAGGGACCTGTCCTTGGCTGTAAATGTGGGATGGTGGAGAATAAGGCAGCCAAGGGTTGAAGAGAGCAAAGCACAGGTTTGGGAGACAGAACCCTGGAATCTAGCCCTGGCTGTGCCACTGATTGCCTAGGAGGCTTTGGACAAGGCTCTTTCCCTCTGAGCACCTCAGTTTGCTTATCTGCAAAATGGAGACCTTGAGCTCAGTGACCTACAAAGGTTCCTTGGGCTTATATCTTTAAGGGAGTCAGATCACACTTCCTTTTCCAGGACTCTAAAACCCTTCTGCTACTTTTAAGTGTAGAATTTTTGGAAAGTTCTTTTTACCATGGATGGTGCATCAGACTCTATAAAAAAGCAGATACCAGCCTCATCCTCTGAAATTCTAAGCAAGTGTGCAGTGGAGCCCAGACATCTATATTTAAGAAAAATATAAAGTAAAAGTAAAATGTGCACATGGTAAAAAGTCAAACCACCTGTGGGAGATATGGTTCATTGTCTAATTGATACCTGCTCCCCACTCCTTCCTTGCTAAGAATACCTTGATGTTGTCTGGAGTGGCCATGTGCAGTCATGGCCACCTGCTCCTGGCTTTCCAGCATCTTTTGCTGTGGGTAGAGGAGCACGCCATGTGACCCAATTCTGGTCAGTAAGACTTAGGGAAATCTACATGAGGGCTCTGGGAAAGCCTTCATTTTCATTATAAAAGAGGACAGAGGCGGTGGTGTCACCTCCCCCTTCTTTTGAACATGGACTTGATGACTGAAGCTGCAGCATTCATTCATTCATTCATTCATTAGTTCAATAAATGTTTATTAAGCACTTCCTCTGTACTAGGTAGGAATTTAAAGTGCAGGGATACTGTACTCCAATGCTTACTGCAGCTCTATTCACAATAGCCAAGAGTTGGAACCAGCCCAAATGTCCATCATCTGATGACTGGGTAAGGAAACTGTGGTATATCTACACAATGGAATACTACTCTGCTATAAAAAAGAACAAAATACTACCATTCACGACAACATGGATGGACTTAGAGAAAATTATATTAAATGAAACAAGTCAGGCACAGAAAGAGAAATACCACATGTTCTCACTTATTTGTGGGAGCTAAAACATAAATAAATAAACACACAAGCAAATCAAGGGTGGGTGGGGGAAGAAGACAGAATAACCACAAAAATTTTTTGAACTATTTAAGTCAAGTGAACAGATACGATGTGGTGGGGTAGGGGAGGTGGTGGAGAGGAACAGGTATGGGGCATGAAAATCAACCACAATGTATATTGAGAAATAAAATTTTAAAAAGTAAATAAATAAATAAAAATAAAATAAAATCTCACAATGTTAAAAAAAAAAAGACATCTGCACTCCCATGTTCATCACAGCAGTATTCATAATAGCCAAGATATGGAATCAACCTATATGTCCATCAACAGATGAATGTATAAATAAACTGTGGAACATATACATAATGGAATACTACTCAGCTGTTAAAAGAATGATATCCTATCATTTGCAGCAACATGTATAGAACTAGAAGGCATCATGTTAAGTGAAGTAAGTCAGGCATGAAAAGACAAATATTTCATGTGAATATTCATATGTGGAATCTAAAAAAAAGAAAAAGAAAAATTTCTCATAGAAGTAGAGAATAGAAATCGTTACCAGAGGTGGGTGCGTGGGGGAGGAAGAGGAATAATAGTGGGCCAATGGGTACAAGACTGTGCTATAAACCCTAAGTGAATCATTGTGCAGTATGTGCATGTATTGAAAGAACACACTGTACCCCACAAATATGTACAAATAAATGTTCAAAAAAAAGAAAAGAAAAACAGCAAAAAACACACAAAAACAAACAAAAAAAGTGCAGAGATACTGCTGTGAACAAAACAGAGTCCCCATCCTCACAGAGCTGACCTTCTAGAGCAAAAGATGGACAATAAACAAGGTACACAGGGATGAAGATAAATGCTGTGGAGAAAAAAAAAAACAAAGCAAGAAGGGGAGTTACCATGAGCATAAGGCTGAGCTAATTGCACAGAAGTAGCCCTGTTACCAGGGAGCCTACAAACTGCTGCTTCTGGATTTCTAGTTGTATAAGACAAATAAACTGGTTTTAAGTCTCTGTGAATTTGGTTTTCTATTACTTACAGCTGAATGAATTCCTGAGACAGTGTAGTGGGGGTTCAAAGAGACAAATAAGTCATCTGATTATTTCATCCTCACTCCCCAGAGGCACTGACTCCTAACAGTTTCTTGGCTGCTTTCCAGAAACTTCCTATGTTAATATAAGTCATATAAATATAAGCTAAATGTACAACCCCCTCCCCCCCCAAACACACAATGGCAGTATGGCATGGTGGCTGGGAGCCTGGATGTAGGCAGCCTATTTAGGATAGCACAGTATACAGACAGCCTATATACTGCTCCAGCACTTACCAGCTATGTTATCTTGAACAAGTTACTCAGCCTCTGTTTTTCAATTTTCTCACCAGTAAAATGGGGATAATAAACCTACCATAGAGGCTTCTTGATTTACTAAGTTACCATGTAAAGCACACAGAACTATCCCTGAGTGATCTAGTAACCATTAAGGGATGCTCGCTATTTTATATCTCATACAATGAGTATATTCTATTGCTTTTCCTTTTCCCTTAACAATCTACCTGTACATCTTTCCAACATGCACATAGGGATCCCACTTTTGACACCTGTGTAGTATTCCTCAGTATGGAGGAGATCAGTGTTTTTTCTCATAATGTCCATGGACCATTTTGATGGGCACTCTTGATGGAGGGCTACGTTCTGAAAGGATTTGTGCCCACACAGAAACTGCCGACAGCAAAAAGGAGAATGTGCTGAGACTGGCCTTGTTTTCTTCCTTGTTGTCCTTCACTTTCTGCATCTCCTTGTCTCCCATGCCCTCCCACCTCACCCTGTACACTTTTCCCTTTAGTTATGTGTAGGGCCAAGCACGCTCACAGGACAGCATTTATGATACACTCTCCTTCAACATTTAATAACTGATTCTTTTCTTTCAGACTTTTCTTCTGCCACAGCACATCTCCTGTTTTATAAAAAACTTTAAAAAAAGCAAACAAAACCAGAAGTTTTTTTTTTTTTTTTAAATTTCAGAAGTCCTCTTTGTACAGATGCATATGATAGCTAGTTTGGTGGCATTAATTCAGTGAAGGAAGAGGTATTTAAATAACAAGTAGTCTAATGAGAGTCAGACATTAAACAAATCAGATAATAATAACATCCCATTAAGTGCAATGGAGGGCAATGGGAGTACCTAATCTTAACTAATTACACCTTACAGGTAGAGATGTGCAAAGGATCCAGAAACGACCTGACTGTGATAGGCTCACTGGGTTTTAAATCAGAGAAGGAGAGAGACAATCCATGTAGTAGAGGAATAGCACATGCAAAGGTATGGAGTGAGGTATTCAGGGGTCATAATAGTAGGATAAGTGCAGAGGAACAGATGGATGGAGTCAGAGAAGGTGGTCGGGTGGACTGAGAAGGGTGTTGGGTCCCACTGAGTCACTGAACAGCAGCAGCTCTGGACTCTAGTCATACCTAACCATGCTGGTAAGATGCAGTGTCTTCTAGAATTCTGACCTGTGCCCAGGCACATGCCCTTGACTTCTTCTCTGTCCCACCTCCCAGCTCTACTATTTTGTGGGTCCTTGAAAAGAAAGTAGGTGCAGCTGTGGAGTTTTGGGGAGAAATACAAAAAAGTAGGTCATGGGCAGCGAGGAGTTGAAAATGATGTGCCACTGTCTTGAGGGGGATGGTTAACACAGACATTAGTCAAGATTCTTTTGGTTGCAACAACAAATGGACCCTGGCTCACTTAAGTGAAACAAAAAGGTTATATTAAAAGGCCACTGAGATGAAAGGGTGAGTTAAACACCCCACCTTGCGAAGCCAGATACAGAGATCTCAGCAAGAGGCTCAGGAACTTTCTCTCCAGGGGGTTGCTATTAAGGAAACTTGGCCTCCAACAGGTATGTCTCTTTTATTAAGTGTCATATTCATGAAAGAGAGAATCTGACTGTTCATTTTTTGGTCCAGTATATTCATGGCTCACAGAATGGTGGGACAGATGGCCCAAACTTGGGCACTGAAGATTGGAGAGACCTGTTGTGAGCCATGCAGCAAGCCCCTCCCCAACCCCAATCCAAAATGGTGGATCATGATTTGTTACTCCTTGAGAAGAGTAAATACAGTCAATCTCCAAGAATGAAGCAAAGCTGTCCTGCATTCAAAGCTTGGAGTGGGGCAGTTAGAGCCACCCTTGCTGGATCCAGGCCCTAAGAAATTTGGACTTTATAATTTACGAAGGCAACAGGGAGCCAAAAAATCCATTCAACACACATAAAATATTTCAAGTGAGACACAAGGGAACTGGAGCAGGTCTTAGAGAAGATGGATTTACATCTGGCAATAAAATCCCAACTCAAGTAACCTTTGCACTAAGGTCTGGATTTTGTCTGGATCTTAAAGCTTTTATAAGTGTTTAAGAGCATGAACTCTGTATGGGTTGGAATTTCTCTTGCCTGTTCCCTGGAGGGATTGTGCTGCCAGTAAGAGGTTTGGGGGCCTACTACCTTTCATCCTCCTGGCACTGGAACTTTTTGCCTTGAGTATGCTTTATCTCTGTCCATAGAGGGTCTTGGCTTCATGGCCTTTTGGCTGATGTACTTAACGTTGCTGAACTCTAGCGTCCTCCCCTGTGAAATGGGGGTGTTTCCTACCAACCTCATAAGACTGTCACAAATACGTTAATTCCATAACATATTTGAAAGAGTTTTTTTTTTTTTTTTGACTGGTAAGGGGATCGCAACCCTCAGCATGGTGTGGTCTGCACCACGCTCAGCCAGTGAGCGCACTGGTCATCCCTATATAGGATCCGAACCTGTGGCCTCGGGACTACCAGCGCTGCACTCTCCTGAGTGAGCCACGGGGCCGGCCCTGAAAGCGTTTTGTAAAATAACAAATAACATGAATGGAAGTGTTTGGGGATCTTGTTGGAGTTTTGGAGGCAGAAAACCCTTGCTTTGGGTTTTAGCTCTGGATTGGGGACATTACCTCATCTCTAAGCCTCAGTTTTCTCCTCTATAATAAGGGGACAATAGCGACTATCTTATTGTGTTCTTGCTAGAGTTAAATGGTAGTACACTTAAGTGGTCTTGTAAAGGTCTGAGCACAGACCGGGTCAAGGCACAGCACATGATAATTCCCCACAGAAATGTTCAAGAAGCCAAACCTAACATTCATCGTGAATGCAGATCCTTCCAGGGACTTAGCACTATTTTTGTGTGTGAGTGTGTGTGTGTTGTTTGGGACTTAGTACTATTGATTGGATTTCCTACTTGTAGTAGATATTCCTAGTGCTCACCTAGGCATACTAGAGACAGCACTTCCAAGCCTCTTTGCAGTTGGACAGGCCATTTTACTGGTTTGGGTCACAGAAATATGAGCAATGTGAGTCCCTTCCAGGCTGAGGCAGAGAGAAGTCTCTGTGTGAGATGCCCATTCCTTCCTTCCCCTGCTTCTGCACATGTGCAGGTCTCATGTTGACATGGTAAAGCCACTGAATCTCTGAGTGACTGAATAGAGAACAATTGGCCTTGAGATTCTCAGACTGTAGCAAACTTTGCATAAGTTGAGTCACTGAGACTTGGAAGATATTTGTTATTGCAGCATATTCTAGCCTATTCTGACTAACATATTATTCTATTGCCTACAACCTATGTGATCATGGGTAAGTATCTTCACTTCTTGAGCCTTACTTTGCTCATCTGTAAAATGGGATAAATAATAGCATTAACTCATAGCATTGTTAAATGAGATGATGCATGTAAAATGCTTAGCACGGATTGGCATATAGAATATGCTCAATGGACAGTGGCAGCAATTACAGTAATAATGGTGGTGGTATGATGGTGATAGTGATGGTGATGGTGATGATTCAGAAGCTGGATGTGGTCACTGTATTCAAACCCTTCCATTTAAATAGAAGAACCTAGACAGTCTCCAGCTCTGGGGTGGGTGAGAACCTTCTCTGGCACATGCTGGTACATGATTTATTGTATCATGTGGCACCAATTAACTGCCAATATCTGTGGTTGTCTATGAAACTTTCTAGTCTATATAAAACAATAAAATTGGCCTCATTTGGAAAGCTATTAATCAGAAATTTTGGCCAGCAATCTGTGCTTCTATCCTTAGTGCTATTAATTATTTTTTTCCTTTCACAAGCATGTGAAGTCAGGCATCATGCTGAGCACTGCTGCTGTGGGAACAGAGAGAACTGGTCTGTGCCCTCAAGGAGCTCATAGTCCATTTGATACTTGCAATAATAACCTTGAGATGCTGTATCTTTCATATCTGCACCCTTAGCTTGCCCCAGTACCAGATTGTACACAGTGAAGTTCCATGCAAAGAATTTGGCTTTGTGGACAGAGGAATTTGAGTCTGAATTCCAGCTCTGCCGCTTTCTAGCTATGTCTTTGGGGAAAATTCTTGCCCTCTGTTAGCCTTAGTTTTTTTTATCCTTAAGAAGGGCTAAATACTTGCTATTATGTTATAAGAATTAATTACAATATATGTAGCATACCTTGGGCAGAGCTTAGCATTTAATAGGTGCCCAGCAAATATTGGCAATCCTTAAGTTTCTTGAGGGTAGAGATTCTACATTATTCTATATTCCCAATGCTTGGATTGTAGAAGGTGGTCCATTTGTATTTATAAAATAACAGGTAGAGAAAATTATATTCCATGGGAAAGCACTTTTGTGGCAAAATACTTTTGATGCTGTTTGGGGTATTTGTATATTTTTGAATCACTTTAGGGTTATGCAGAAACTCTAGTTTAATTAATATATCTTTAAGAAATTTTGGATCTCTGTCATAAAATTATGTTACTCATATTTTCAACCTTTAGCCAATTATTATTATTGTTTGAGTGAGGACCCTTCTTGCTAATTTTATTTTTAATTTTTTTCATGATTCTCATTCCCAGTCCCCTTCTGCATGATAAGCATATGGATGATGTATATAAAACACACGGTGTGGTTTTCTGTGTGTGTTTTTAATTTATGTGATTTGGACTGTATTGAATATTCTGCTCTGTTTCCTACCTTTCTCATAAAATGTGCTGTTTTAGTGATTTGTGCACATTTCTCTATGTATATCTAGTTCATTGTTCCTCTCTACTGTATACTATTCCATTTAGTCACTTTTCATTAGCCAGAAAATTGGATTTACCAGAATACCTCTATTCTCCAGCCAAGGCTACTCTACTAGAAATGCTGTCTTCATTTTGTACTGGGTAAGCCAGTCATTAAACTATTATCTTATGATGCTATTATAGCAATAATGATGGCACATGCTCACTTGCCCACATTGAGAATTATAGTAGGAAAGAACCGAAAGCAAGTTCTCTGATGGTATGCTTCTCTGTTGTGTGTATGTGTGTACATGTGCATATGAGCTTTTGGCTACATTGTGCTTTCTTGTGTTTTAAATAAATATTCCAATTTACATAATTGAAGTGAATTTCCATGGTGCATGAAAATATAAACTCAGGGCTATGATGTTAATTAGAACAATTCGCATCCCACAGTAAAAACAGCTTGGAGTTTCATGGCAGGCGTTCTACATTCAAGTTTGGGTTCTGTCACTTGCTAGCTGAGTGATTTTAGCTAAGCCATTTAGCCCCTTCTGTAAAGTGGAGAATAATAAATACAGAGATGTTATGAGGCTAAGGTAACAGAACAATTAGACAGGCTAGAGAAATGTGGCATTGTTTCATACATTTTTTGTTTGTTTCAAATACGAACTTCTAAAACTGGATGTAATTAGCAAACATTTGAGTGTCTGCTCTGATGCTACCTCTTCCCATTTTGTGCCCATGAAAGACATTGCTAATTGAACTGGACACAGCGTCATGACTCTTTTCAACTTAGCACTCTGGGAAGTCACTATCAATTTCTTAGAGCTGGATTGCACCCAAAATTTCACATTTTCCATTCCTGATTTAGGCACTGTGCTGGGTCCACTGGGAAATAGCAGAGATGAACATGCTCCCAGGTCTGTCTTCAGAAAACTTGAAGTCAAGCATGGGACACAGACACAATGAACTCTGAAACAAGGTGAGGTATAATGTTATGGTAAATCATCAAAAAGCTATGCATGCATAGAGGTTTGGGAGATTGATTCCAGGAACAGGTATCATTGAAAACTTCTTGCAGCTGATGACATTTTGGCTAAGACTTCGTATTACTAGGACAATAGACTCTTAAACAACGAAGGGGCTAGGGGCACCAACGCCCACACTGTTGAAAATTCGTGTGTAACTTTCTCTGTTTCTTTACTTAAATAGCTAAGTAACTTAAGTTGGCCCTGTGGATGCCACACAAAAGGAAAGTCAGCCCTCCTTATATTTGGGACTGTATTTTCAGTCTGTGGTTTGTTAAATCTGTGGATGGGGAACCCAAGTATAAGGAAACCCACGTAGTTCCAACCTGTGTTGTTCAAGGGTCAACCATACCAACTTTGTATTTATTGAAAATTTACACTGTTCCAAGCACTGTGCTAAGCACTTTAGATACATGATCTCATTTGATAATTATAAAAATTAAAAATTCTATGAAGTACCAGTTAGCTATCACTGTGTAACAAATTACTCCAAAACTTGGTAGCTTAAAAGAACACTCATTTTTATTTATCATGAATCCAGAGAAGGTCTGCACATCTGGGACAAGCTTGGCTCATCTCAAGCTCACTCATATGTCTGGGTTCAACTGACGGGTCTGCTTAGGTGGCCTATGCTGGGCTGTTGACTGTTTCCACATCCTTCCAGCAGGCTAGCTTGGGCTTGTTCACGTGCCGATGGCAGGATCCTGAGATAAAGAGAGGAAACATGCCAAGCCTCTTAAAGTCTAGGCTTGGGATTGGCACACGGTCCCTGCTGTTGCATTCTGTTTGCTTCACATGGCCAGTCCAGATTCAAGGAATGGGGAAATAGACTCTGCCTCTTCATGGGAGCTGCTGCAAAACCACACAGTCATCAATTTACCACGATTAGTAGCTCCTATTGTTATCTCCATATTATAGATGAAGAAACTGTGGTAGTAGGAGGTTGGGTGTCTTGCTCAAGTTCATGTAACTGGCAAGTATATAACCAGGACTTGCACTTGGCTTAGTAGGCAGTGGGGAGCCAGTAAAGATCCTGAGCACATGATGCTACTAGCATAAAAAGAAGGAAGGGGTTTTTCTATGGCTAAATGGCAGCATCATGGAGAATGAAAATCCTGATCATTCCAGTATCATCTCACCCTGTATCTGACACAAGTGCACTAAGTTCTCGGGACTTTGCATTCTCTTTGCAGCACTCTGTGGTTATGGTGTTGGTTTTTAAAAACACCCTTACTGGGGCTGCCTTTGTTTGCTACAGGCCTTTAATCATTTCTGCTTTTCAGGAACTAAGCACCTTCTTTTCAGGGCAACTTTCCCAGCATGTCTTGTGATTTGGGGGCATCTCTGAGCTGCAGGAGCATGTCAATCCAAGGACTATGTAGGCAGTCATCTCAGTATCCCTGCATGGCAGCTGAGTGCTCTGGATACTGCAGATAATTCATGTGGACCTAGCTCCCCCAGGTGCCTCATGTCAGGCATCTGGACTTGGGAACATGGGACACTTCCTAGGGCCAGAAACAAACCTGAGATCCACCCTTAAACAGATTTGGGCTGCAGAACCGTACACCCACTACCTCTGGTGACTGGAGGTAAAAATGACGGCTTGATTTTCTCCTAGGTCAAGGGCAAGTGGCCTTTTGCAAGTCAGGGTACTCACAGCTCACAAATTCAGAGCCATTTACTGTTACTAAAGGTACCCACTCACCCAGGAGAGAGTCTAGTGTAGCTTAGTAAAAGGTTAGGAATACATGCTTTGAAGAAATACAAACTCAGGGTTGGAACCAACACCCCATTTCCTTTCTATGTGGTATGTTAGACAAAGGACTTAACCTCTCTGAGCCACAGTTTCCTCTTCCTAAAATGAAGATGATAATATCTACTTTTCAGGGTTGTCATCAGAACTTAGTGAGCTTGACTATGAAAGCCCTTCCAATAGCTACTCTGATCAGGAACAGGGCTGTATCATTGGAAAAGGGAAATCTGAAGTCTTGCAAATCTGCCCAAGAAAGAGCCAAGTGCATGCAAAGAACATGACCATGGAGGCCCTCAGTCCTGATATTTGACAATTAATAGCTCTGTCCACTACTGCTGTGCCCTGCTTGGTGAGACCTGCTGTGTCTGAGTTCTCGAACCAGGCTTCACATCAAAATCACTTGGAGAACTTTAAGACATCTCAATGCCTAAGTCCATTCCTAGATCAATTAAATCAGAATCTCTGGGGGTGTGGCTCAGGAATCACTATTTTTTGAAACTCCCCACCAGGGTTGAGAGTTGGGCCAGGGCCAGGTGAATGAGTTGGCTAGTTTGTAAAATTTAAGGAATTGCTCACTCTCACGTGGCGACCCTGCACTTGCATGCTCCTGAGAATGAGGGCCTCCCTAAATGATGCACCTTGGGGGCCTCCCTGGGCTCACCCTAGTCCAGGCTCTGCTCCCTGCATGATTCTAATGATCAGCCAAAGTTTTAGTAATTATTACAATTATGAATGTATGTAATGAGTTCATGGACCACAAAAGCGGCCTGACTCTAGCTAACTTTCCCGTTCTGTCTTCCTTTATTCCCCTCTACCCATCAACATTTCCCCAACAAATGGAATTAATTACTTAGCTTCAGGCTTCCAAATAATCACAGTGTTTATCAAATCGAGGACCCTTGAGTTAAAATAACTCACTCCTTAAGTGTATAGTTCGGTACATTTTTTTACTTGACTTTTCTCAGGGGGACTCCCAGTATCCCAATGCCTTACTAAGATTTCCTTCTAAGTAACACTGGGCTTTCCACAAAAAGGGTCTGCTTAATAATAAAAAACAAACAAACAAACAAACAATCAAACAAAACCTCTCTATCTCATAGCCCCTGATCGCTACCTTTATTATGTTATAATGCAGTGGGCTTCCCTGGGAAAATAGGGATCATGTTTGTTCAATGCTATGGTACCCTATCACATGGTAAACAGCCTGGAGCACACTAGGCACTTTCAAAAATGAGTGAATGACTGATAACACCGAGTCCAGGGCTGGATCCCTTTACTGGCCAGCCACCAGAAAACAAACAAAAATGAGTGAATGAATGAATGTCCTATGTTTAGACTCTTTTTGAACTTCTCAGTTTCACCCTTGCTATCTCTTGGAGCAGCCAGAGGGCAGGGACTGATGCCAGAACCACACCTTGCACACAGTAGGAGTGCAGGAAACCTTTGTTGCGATGAGGTGAAGCACCATTGCCCCTGGAACTCATGCCTCACCTCTCAGTCTGCAAGGAGCTTCAAAAAAGCCGCTCAAGGATCCCAGGTGAGGAAAGAGGAGTGTTTGAAACAGAACCCTGCCACCTCCTACCCATGTGCAATGGGGAGGCTGGATGAGGCTGTGGCTCCACTGCTCAGTCAAGGATGGCCAGGAGGAGAAGAGAAGGGAGGTCCCCTCTTTCCTTCCCAGTTGGCCTGTATGCCCTGGAGTAGAGTTTGGATCAGGTATAGAGAGGGTTGAAGGAGAGGTCCTGGAGCTCAATTTGCCATCCGATATGCTACCAGCTCCCTCTCTTTGAGGACCTGTATCTATGAAAGAGGACTGCCACTCAGACCTGTGAAGCAGCCAAAATCTTTTTTTTATTAAAATGCTTTGTGCTCCAAGATACCAGCGAGTTAAGCTGATCTGTCTCTGAGAATATGTTTGCCTAGAGCACACTATTAGATACTTTGTCTCCTTTAAAATAATACTAAGAGATGGGCTTTATATTTCCCTGTTCCTGCCCTATATTGCTGCCTGTAGAAACGGGACCATTCACCCTCCTGGGAAGAGCCTCAATGTATGATAAACTGAGGTCTGTCTGACTGCCTAGATCCCTGGCAGTTTGCAAGCTGAAGGAAACAAACTGGTTTGATTTTGAACACGTCATTTGTGAAAACACAGTGTTATCCACCAGGAGGAAGAGAAAGTCTCCACCCTCTGTTACAAATGCTCTCACATCATTCACAGTAGCATTCCTCAAGGATAAAAGATTTTATCAAGATCATTTATTTATGAAGAAAATAGTACCTATAATGTCATCTTTACATTCCCTGTTAGTCAATTCTCTGTCTTTCACATCATGTTCAAGCCCATTAGTATTTGGAAGATAAAATATATACATTTGATTATCCCTTGGCATCTCATGATTTAGAAAGGAAGAAGGAAAAAAACAAAAACAAAAACAACCCCAGACAGCAAGTCCTTTAAAGTGATTGCTTGTTACGGGCTCCATGCACGGAGTTCTGTGTTTCTCTGAGCATGTAAAGGCATCTCATAACACATATTATGGTGATATCCTCGGCAGGCTTCAGTCATAAATAACCACCTTCTTAACTGGTGCAATATGTATTATTTTACTCCTGTGAACTTGGGGCCTCACACACACATGATTCTGCAATTGCAAATAATAAGATGTGGGTGAGATCAGTGTTTCCAATTCAAGAATAAACTAGAAGAAATGTTGTGTTTAAATCTGCATGAACGCTGGGAGTTGAGAGATACACCAGTGAGCAGCAAGCGACTTCTCTTTTTGCCCAGATTTGAAGATGCGCCTAAGCCCTGCACATCTCCATTTAAATATCTCTTGCTTGGGTTGCCACAAAGAGCCTTTGTACGTTATTCTGAAAAGCCGTAGGCATAGGATTATGTGTTCTTACACGTCTTATTTTTGGCATCAGCAGCAAAGTATACCAAAGGCAAATTTATGTTTAGAGCTATCAATAAAACATAACTGAGAGTCTGCTAAATTAGTAATCATGAAAAACCTACCCAGTTTTCTCTCTCTCTCTAGATTTCTCTCTCTTTTTTAATATTACAAAGCAACTTTTAAAGTATTTGCCTTTGGTGCAAGGGTGGTCTCCTAAGACAACATATACTTAAATATCTCAGAGGTACCTCAAGGCCTTATTTTTGGATTGGGGTATCAAGGGAGAACTAAACTAAAATCTAATAATGGTTTTAAGTTAAATGCCTTCAAGTACTGCCAAGGGCCTTTACAATCAGATGTCCATCATGAAAGGCATAATTTATCAGCAAGATGGAAAAGATAGCGTTTGTCAGCAGTTGTTATTAACTCAAATGAATAGATAGTTTTTCTTGGGCCTCTAAAAGCTCTATTTCAATCTCATGGACACCAAGAAACTACACATGAAACCATTTAGCCAAGAGGGAAAATTACTCCCCATCTTACCACAGCAACTCTGGAGTTTCTGAAGGGAACAGAAACAGCAGGGGGGAGAGAAAGATGCCCACCATAGGCACTGCCAGGGTGAAGTTAGAGGAAGGGGAGAAGGCGCTTTCCTTGTGATGGGTTTCACACTTGCAGGGAGAGCCTGGTACCCCCAGAAGGCAGCATATAGACAGGCATTTAGGGGTGGTTTCTTTTTGGTGGGTAAATAATTTGCAAGAGGTCCACAGACTAGAAAACAGACAATTACCTTCCTCGATTGCCAGAATGTGAAGGCTGGAAGGCCTCTGAGATCAGTCAGCAGAGTGGTTTTTATTTTCTCTTTAGCCTCAAAGCTCTTTCTTCCCTCAAAATATTATGCAGAACTCTGATTATAAAAGAGATAAAAGCAGAATGCTCTGCTTGAGGTGAGGCTGGGGGGTTGAGAATCCCACCCACTGAGCTTGGACTCTCCCACAATGACTTCTGTGGAATTCCTAAGGGCTTGGCAGAGCATAGTTTTAAAACCACTGCAGATTAGCCTCACTCACCCCACATTCACAGATGAAGCAAGACCCAGACAGGGCAATTGACTTGTTCAAAGTCACACAGCTTGCTAGGGGCAGAGAGGGACCAGTAATGGCAGACAGAGCCTTTGCATGCTACAGTTATTAAGATTCAAAAGCAGATAACTTGCGTTGTTGGCCACGCCTTGCCTGCAACATCCTTTGCCAACCTGGGAAGCCATGCACATCCTTGCCGTTCTGTCCTTCCCATCTCTTGCTTTATTCTTCCTGGCTGTGAGCAAGAATACTCATCATTAAGCAGATTTAAAGATGACCAATAACCCTGGTGATTATTTCCATCTTATCATTTAAAAAGAAATCATTGGATTCTTGGCATGTGTATTTTATCTTTTCAGTTTCCCACTAGCTGGGACTTCAGCTACTGTTTGGGCATCTACAGTATCACAGGCCCAGTGCCTCTCAGCAGTTCTCCCACCCATTCCAGCCAGGAGGCTTAAGCAGGAATGGCCCAGTTCTTAGAGAACCCCACTCCCCACTCCCCAACTTCAGTTTATCAGCACTGGACACTGAAAGGGACCACAAAATATGAAATGCAGAAGCTGTAACTCAGACATATTCCCTGCCAGGAAGGATTCTCATTTTCAGTGAGAGAAAATGAATTCTACCTGCTGATGAAAAGTCTGAGAAAAATAAACCCCTGGATTCCTGCAACCTGATTTCTCATGTGCTCTGGCTATTTCACCCTTCCTTCAATCGTGTGCAATAAACAGGGCACACTGCAGGTTAGAGGCTGAGAGTTTGGAGTGTGGAATCTCATAGATATGGTCGCTAACTCTTAACCTAGAACAACTCACTTAACTGCTCTTTGTGTCTCGGAAGTGTAATAGTACCTGTCTCATAGAGCTATTTCAGCTGAACCTTTGGTAAGAACTCCATTTCAGGAGAAGACTTCAGGCTTGGCTGAAGCTTGAGCCTTCTAGGACTTGGTCCTGGAAAATTGATCTTCAGTTCGCTCAGTCTCTCAATTCAAGGACGTGTTGGTGTGAGGGAGCAGGGAAGTGTTCAGAGGCTGCAGAAGAGTCAGAGAAGGTGGGAGCCAGAGGGTACTAACTACTGACCCCTCTTCCTATGAAAACGGCACACAGAGCTTCCTGTCTCTGGTGAATTCTCCCTTCATGCAGGTGATATCCTCCACAGTGGGGGAACTTTGGGGCCCTAGTGGGTGCGTGCTGTGTTATCTTCTGCTGGGTGTAGCATCTTTGTAAATTTGAGTCCTTTGATATGACAGATATTACAAGAACTTAATATTCTTTTAATCTGTGTGCATCTTCCCATGAAAAACATCACCAACCCATTGTGATAACCATGCTATTCTTATGCTCTTTCCATGCATTCTGAGTTGGGGTTTTAGTCCTTGCAATCAAGGGAGCCCTAAAAATTTAGATACATCTAGTCACTGATCCCAACGACCAAAGATTGAGTTCCCTCCCTGTTGCAAAAGTCTTTTACTAAAATACCACAACTCGGCTGATCTACAGGCAGAATGTAATGCATTGTCACAAACATTTCCTGAGTGCCTCTGGGAAAGCAGGAGGGAAATGGCAATGCAGTGGGACAAGGCTTCAAAAAAGAGCGGAAAGATCCATGGGAGTGTAGCCTCCAGCTCTGGGATGACGAGAAGGCGAACATCAATGGCAGGTACTGGGTCAAGAAAGGGCAGCATATGCTGCACCCAGCAACTGCCTTGTGCGAGCATGTTTAATATGAAATGTCATTGAAGGCATAGACTGGGGTCAGACAGTCCCTGTTGATAATAATAATGGATAGCATTCTTTACATGCTTTCCATTTGCCAGACTTCCTTTATGTGCTTTACAGATATTTCTTCATTGGCCAGATCCTGAATTATTCCCACTTCACATAAAAGTTCGCATGTGTAAGAGGTAGGGCTGGGATTCAGACTCCTGCCAGGTAATCTGACATTCATACCAGTAGTTAATGGCCCCAAATGCACAGTGCCAAAGCCCTGGGGAGATGCTGGTGAGTAGGATAAGCATGGCCTGTGCCCTCTTGGAGCTCACAGTGACATGTGTTAATAAAAGTCCAGACTTAGCTCTTTCTCATGTTATTGTCTTTATGAATGCTAGTTGGATATGGTAGAATCCTCACCCTCTTATGTTATGTGGCTTTTAAATTTGTGTGAGGATGTTTGTGGTTATATCTCAAGCATGCATTTTCCCACCATCCCCCAAACAGCCCCTGATTTGTGTGATTCTGGGCAGGCTGGTAGTACCCCTGGCTTAAGGTGGAATGTGAGTGAGGCCGGTCTGAGCCAATCAGCACATTCCATCTCCCAACCCCACTTACCGGCTCAGGAGTGAGTGTATGACTTCAGCTGCCCTGATCATATTGGTTTTCAGGTCTGTGTGTGGAAATGGTGAGACAAAGATTCTCTTTCTTCCCCTCCAGGATATGAACAAAGAAACAAGAAACTCTCTAGCTACTGAAAGCTACCTTGGGACTGGGAGAAGAAAAGCTTGCTGAGGTTGGAGTCATTATGAAGCAAACAGATCAGAGAAATCAGGAGAGAGAAACTGGATCCTGGTAACATCGCTGGGCTCCTGGATCATGCCTCACCTGAAGACTTAGCAGATCCACCTATGGATTTTACAGTCACAGAAGCCAGTCTGAATCAGGAGTCCATTGAAATCCAAAGCTTATGAGCTTGGGAGGATGTGGTGGCCACTGTTGGCATGGGAAAGGGTCCTCTGTGTGCCAGTCTGCTATCCACTCTGTGTGTGACCTCAATTCTGCAAGTCTAAGTTTCTTTATCTGTAAAATGAGAAGATCAGATTGAAATAACATTAATGGAGATGATGATGATGATGATGATGATGATGATGATGATGACGACGATTGCCACTTATCAGGCACTTACTGCTTGCCATCTGCTCTGCTGAGGTTTTTATATGCAACATCTCATTTAGTCGGTCGAGCAGTCACATGAAGTAGTAACTAAAGAGACTAAATCACTTGCTTAAGGCCACACAACACAGTAAATGACAGAACTGAGATCTGATTCAGGCATATAACACTATTTAACAGGGGTTTTTTTTTTTTTATGAGAACAGCTTCTTCACTGCAAAACTACTCTCATGGTCTGTGAGCTCTATGAGAACTTGGGTAATTGCCATGTTGTTCACACTTTATTCCCCAATGCCAACTGTAATATTTGGCAGAGGGTAGACATCCAATACATATTAGTTGAATGAATGAATGAATGAATGAATGAATGAGTGGCTAGATGACCTCTAAGAGCCCATCCAGCTCTAGAGTCCTCTGAAACCTGCCTTATGCTCTTTGCCTAATGAGGGTTCCCAGAAGCATTTCTTGGGTGAAGGGCAAGTCCCTTTCTCCTCCTCTGAACTAATGTTTGCTCCACTGGTTGTCCCCCACTAATGAGGGGACACAGCCCAAGGGGACCGTGTCTCCAGGCTAATTATTTTGTGGCTGCTCTGGCCACATAATTCAAAATATTCAAGCTATTGTTGGTGTTTTACATCTTGCCACTGTTGCCCTTGTCAACTTCCAAAGGCATGAAGCCATGGCCCAGTGGGCTAGCCCTTTCAAGGTCAGCTTGAAGGCAAACACAAACTTAATTGAGCTGGAATAATAATTTTTTTCCTTTGCTTGATGTGCGGGTGACAATACTTAAAATATCGACATGCCTTAATACTTTTAAATTCAGTTGTTTGCTGATCAGCAGCAGCTACTTAAATTGACCAATCTATCTTGCCCAGCTGGAGATCAAGGGATCAGCACTTAATTTCATTCCCTGAATAAAGAATTTTTTTTTTATATCCACATGGAAATATCAGAACATGAAAGGTTAAATCAATATGGAGTTTTACATTGCTTAAAGGGCATTTGCATCAAAGCAGCCCTGAATGCAATTCACTTGTTTAATGAATTTTTTATGCTTATTTAATGAATTTCACAAAGGTTTGGTGTTTTTCATAAAATGGATAAGGACTTCCAGTTTTATGAAATAATAAAAATGGAACTGAAGTTATGAAATGAGCAATCTCATTAGTTAGGCATGATATATTCATATGAAAATGTACATGTCTCTGTATTATTGCCTGGGCACCATTATGCGAACAGTGACTTGTTATAATAGCATGGCAAATATTCCTCTAGTTAAGATATCAAGAAGTGACAGAAGGAAATTGCATTTTCTCCCCATTTCTAATAATGACATAATTAATGCTCATTTAAAATAATTACCTGGGCATTGTTTCCCAAGAGTGCTGAGGCCTAACTCAATGGTAAATGTGTCCTGAGATACTTTTGAACTTCAATAACTCAAATGACACCCCTTGCTTTTTCATTAGTTATTGGTTGAGATAATAGTGATCCCTTGCCTTTCCATTTTAATGTCCTGGTGCACAAACAGAACACATGAGACTAATTCTATCGAATACAAAAGAAATATCTTGTGCCCTTTTAGAACAAGAGAGAGACAGAGAGACAGAGGACTGTGGCATTAAGTTTTCCTTCCTGGATTTGGTTTTTGAGTTGCATATTTCTGTGGATCTTGGGCTTCTTGTTGGGTGTCCAGAGTTTAGTAAACTGATCGGGTACTGAACTGTTGACTCATCTTTGATGTTCAGAGGTCAGAAGGTATATTGGTTAAATTCAGGCTTTGAAACACAGACCTGTGCCTTGTGACTGTTTGACCATGGCCAAGTTACTTAACCTCTCTGAACCTTAGCCATAAAATAAGGATTGTTTTCAGTAGTTTCTGCCTCATAGAACTATGGGCAAGACTAAATAAGCCCATCCATGTAAGGCACTTAGCACTGTGTCTTGAATCTGGTAAGTGCCCCATAATGTCAGTGTTGGCATATGTGTTGTTGGTGAGAAGCTGCGCCTGGAGTTTGCCGGATGCTCTGGTGTAGAGTCTGAACAGAAGTCAGTGAATCAGTGCTAGGCAGGGCCTCACTGGGGAAGCTCGAAATGGTTTCATCTCACTTTCTTTTCCTATTCAAGAGGACAGGCAGCTGGAACGCTCCTCTGGCATTCAACACTGATATCAATCTCAGCAACATTAATAATACAGTGAAACTGAATTAATTCTGGCTCCTCTGATTTCAAAGAGGGGACAAATTCAGATGAACACTTGAGTGAGCATGTTTGGTGCACCTACTGAGTGCTGGGCCCCAGCAGAAGGGCCCTAAGAAATGAGAAAGGCATAGCTCTCTATTCTCAAAGAGTTTGTAATGTTGATAGGGCAATATGAAACAGGATACACCTTCATTACCAATAAAACTCTTTATACCTGTATAGCACTTTGTAGTTTCCATAAACCTTTCAAGAATTACATGAGTAGTCAGACCCGCTGATCTCATAGGACTCTCTCGACATTAGATTGAAATAATTTCATTGGATACAGAGAGGTACTTAGCATTGTGGTTAGCAAATTGGTCCCTGCGGTCGGAACTGGGTCTCAGCCATAGCTCTGCCCAGTTGCAGCTGTGTGGCCTCCTGCAAGTCACTTACCGTCTCTGAACATCAATTAGCTGTCTTTCCAATGGATGATGACCCACTAAATGTTCTGGCATATAAGACAAATCCTCCCTTCTTAGTCCTCTCAACACCCCAAATTGCTGTATCCAATGTGCCCATATTCCAGGTAGAAACAAGAGAAGTAATGGAAGATGCTACCCCCCTGGTGGAGTTAGGTAATTCAAAACTTCACAGTGAAGGGAAGAGCGCCATTGCCTTTTGGTAATGGTGGTTGTTGGTAATTTTTTACTTTATAAATATTTTAAAATAAAAATTATAAAAACCACAGGCCATATTACTGATTAGAGTTTGATTTATTTCTGCTGTTTTCCATATTCATTGTTATGTGCATATACACAAGTGTACACATGAACACACACACATATACACACAATTTTTAAAGCTGTACTGTTTTATATTCTTTGGAGTTAGTTGATTATTACCAAATATCCAGAAATTAAGACTTTCTACTTCACTCCAATATATATAGTCTATTGTATTTACAGTAATAAAATAATGACCCTTCCCATATAAAATCACTTTAATATCACTTTCAATAACAGTAAGAAATACTCAATTTCTTCCTCTTCCTCCAACATTTCTTCTAATAGTAGGGTGAATATTTATTACATGGTTAAGTTAATAATAAGAAACCTAACACTGTTTCTTTAAACTCAGGTCTTTTTGCCCCCAAGATCAGAGGTCCTTCTCAGATCACACTCTGTCTTTCATATGTGTCTCTCAGATTCACGTTTGCATTTTTCTCTCCATAGCACTGGTTCTTGATCAGAGTGCAGCATAAACACACCCAGGGAACTTTGTGACATCCACCAGCCCACAGCCCTCACAGGGGGCCTCTCATTTATAGGTAAGAGGTGAGCCCCCGGCATCTTCTTGATGAAAACACTCCCTTTATTATTCTGATTTGCTCCATTGAGAGAAACCCTAGTTCTGAAGCAATAGGTAAGAAACTCTGAAAGAACATGGGGTGGATTCTAAACAAAAATGATAAGGAAATAAAGATCAACCTCCACATACGCTGCTGGGTTTAAAATATGCCTCCACTCACATCTTTCTGCTCATCATAGCAGCCCCTGAAAGGTAGGAAAAGCCCTCTTTTTTTTTTTTTAATATGGGGAGATGTTTAGATTCACAGGTTAACTCACCTGTCCCACCTTACACCTCCACCAGTCACACTGACTCTGAGGTGCTCAGGCCAAGACTTTGCAGTCATCTTTGACTTCTCTGTCCCTAACCTCCCTCTGGCCCACACCCCCACCAGCAAATCCTGCTGGCTCTACCCTCAAAATCTATCCAGAAACTGGCCACTTCTCACCATGCCCATCACTCTAGGAACCCTCACACAGTGCCTGACCTCTTACTCTTGGCCCATGCAGAAGCCAGAATGAGGATTTGAGATGCAAATCAGATCATGTTGTGCCTCTGCTCAAAACCCAGTCATTCCGAGTAAAACCCTAACTCCAAAGGGCAGTCAGCCTGGCTCCCCCGTGGGCTGTTTCTTCCCACTCTCCCTCTGCCTCACTTGGCTCCCTACACACAGGGCGCCTTCCCCAGACTCCTGAGCACTCTCCTGCCTGTGTGCTGGCCTTTTCCTCCACCTGGAACTCCCCTCCCTCAGGTATCTGCAGGTTTCACTTCCTCCCTGGAGGCCTTCCCAGCTCCCTCGCCTAAGGAACTCCTCCCCATGCTACTCCCTTAAGCTGCTTCCTCTGCTTTGTGGCGTGTAGGATCATTTCACATAGCACACGTTTGTATGTTTCCTTGATCATTGTCTGTCCTCCTTCCCCACTGGATTGGGAGCTTCGTGTTATGTCCCCACTGCCTAGAACAGTAAGTGCACATAGTGAGCAATGCATGAATACTTGTGGAATGAATGGATGAATGAATGAATGCATGAATGTCTAAGCCCCAGGATAAACTTTATTCAATATCTGAAACTATTTCCCTATCTCCCCTTGCCCCCTCGCCCTTCAATCCCTCTGGGGAGGGAGAGTACATGGTGTACAGACCACAGGCCCACCCTTAAAATGCTTAAAAGACAAAAGCAAAAACACAACAGAAACCACCTAATCCTCGAGCTTTTTCCTCCCATTCACTTTGTCCTCCACGTAGAGTCGTTTATAAAATTCAGTTCAATGATATTTGCAGCTAATTGAAGCTTTCCTGAACTTCTATTTGGTGTGTTGATGAAGCATCTCTCTGTGCTCAGTGCCATGAGGACTGGGAGTTATGAAAGTTTGCAAGATGAGGCCTGTGCCCTGCAGGTGCTGACAAATGCAGTGGGGAGAGAGACAGACACACACGCACTTACAACCCAGGCCAGAAAGAAGAGCCGGTTAAGCGGAGCTGACAGCCCCGTGCTTGGAGCCAGGAAGGTCCCATTACATCAACTCTTTTTCGGTGCAATTTATCATCACCACTATTACTAATCTAAAAATAGTAATAATTTCTAGTAGGCTTGCCTTCTTTGGTATCAAAGGATTATTTTTCTACTGCCAAAATTAATGATAAAAGAAAACAACTCATTGGGATTAAAAGCAGTCCTGCTGGCCGATGGTTGAGAGGGGGCGTGGGCTCTCCCTGGGAGGGTGCGGACCTGTGAGGAGTTCTTTGAGGTCCCAGTCCCCTCCCCACCTCCTCTAGCATAGCATCATGGCATATGCAAAAATCAAAGTCACATTGGGCCTGTCTCCATCAATTTTGCCATTTAATGTTTAACATCTGGGAGGCAAAATGTCTTGAAACTTTCCAAAACAAATGAAGACACACATTCCATGTTTGTGGTGAGAATTGCAGACAAGGGTGACACTTCCCACATTGCTGAGGTCCATACTGGTTAAGGTGCCACCCACAGGAGGCTCTCAGTGAGGATTTCTTAGGGGCTAGTTTGTCTCTATATGATCCCCAGATTTCAAAGGCTGCTTGACATGGTGGTGGACTAGCATTTTCCAAATTCCATTTGCTGTTGTATTACATTACTCCTGGATCCACATCATCACATTTTTGTCAAACAAATTCCAAATCATTGGACATAATGGATCCACCATTAGATTTTAGGGCAAACATTGAAAGTAACCACACATATAGTAGAATGGAAGCTTTTGTCTTTTTTTGTGACTCATTAACAATATTGGCGTGTTATATTTCAGGTGTCACAAATAACAATGTCCATGGGGCAGTCAGGTAGGTGGGGAAAGTGGGCTCAGGTTTTAGTACACACGTGTTTTGTGACTGGGGGGTGTGGGGGGCAGAAAGCAGGAAGACTTGCCTTCATCTCAGGAAACAACCATTTCTCAGCTCCGGTCAGCTGCTGCAACAGCCCAGTGACACATGTCTGAGAGCCACAAAGGCTGCAATTTGCAAACACTGTTGTATATTAGTAAAAGCCACGTCTAAAAGCTTGATTACCGTGCTCAGCACCCAGAAACATATGTGGCATTTACATCTATGAACATTCTGCTTTGTTAGGTCATGTGTCTGACTTTGTTATGCAAAGAATTTTCCATTGTCGTACAGGATTTGACAATGTACTGATCATAACAATTTGAGGCCCCATTTTAAAGAGGAGGATGAGTGTATTTAGGGATACCTGTCTGATTTAAGAGGTGAGGTATTTTTTTCTCTAAGTGTAACACAGATTGGTTTCCTCCCTGCTGATAAATATGCAATTGTGGTGCATTAAAAATGACTGCACATTCTTGGATTCTTCTCCCTTCAGAGGTCAATCTGTTTCCCCCCACCTTACATCTGGGCTGGCCTGAAACTGCTTTGACCAACAGAATGTAGTGGAAGTGACACTATGCCAGTCTGGGTGTAGGCTTTAAGAAGACTGGCAGTTTCTGCTTCCTTCGTCTTGGAGCCTTGCACCTCCATGTGAGAGGTTTGACTAGCCAGGCAGATCACGTGGAGAGGGGAATGAGTCCGGCTGACCCAGCCTCCCAATTACCCCACCAAAGGGCCAGAGCTGTGACCGAGCCATCTTGACCCTTGCACACCATCCAGCTGCCAGCTGAATACTATGGAGCGACCCAGTCAATGGCACATAGAACAGAAGCATCTCCCACCTGAGCTCTGCTGGAATTCCTGGCACGTAAAACCATGACATTAAGTAATAACTTGGTTGTTGTTTTAAGCCGTTTAATTTCAGAGAAGTATGTATGCAGATAACCATGCAGATAACTGCTTTCTTACCTGTATAGCACATCTCTGGATGGTGTACTATCTTATTTTATTATGATTTATATAAGTATATCAATGCCAGTATAGTAAATTTGCAGAATGCAGAAAAGCACACACAAAAAATGACCTTCTATCTAAAGACTGTCACCTGTCATATTTATCCCTCCAGATCTTTTTCTATTTTTTGTTGATTTTTTTTTTAACAAAACTGAAATCAGACTGGGCTTACTGTTGTGTAATCTGCTTTTATCGCTTAGGACATCGTGAACACTTTCCCATGTGATGAAGCATCTTCAACTTGATTTCTAATGGCTGTACAGAAAATTTGTGTTATGGATATACATGATTTATGTGACCAATTTCATATTGTTTGAACATTTAGTTTGTCCCCAAGTTTTCTACATTACAGATGTTGTTTCAATCAATATCCTTATTCATAACCATTAGTTCTTATCTCTAACTAATTTTTAGGATGTATGTTTGCAAATGAAGTTATTAGTATAAAGCTTATGTACATTTTTTAGGCTTTTAAATATTGGGAAATTGCTCCGTAGATTAGCAATATTTGAAATTGACAATTTTCCAATAACTTTTTAAATTCTGGGTGTTATTACTATTTTAAAATCCTTCTTTTTTAGTGATCATTTCTCTAGTACTGTCAGGTACTGCACTAACTACAAAAACTGTACACAACAAGTAGAATTATTAGACCTACTTTGCAAAGAAGGAAATCAAGACTTAGAGAGGTTAAATTATCTTTAATTATTAAAGTCATACATGGATTTGAACCCAGGCCTGTCTGACTCTACACTCTTAACTCTTCTAATATGCTACTTTATAATTATTAAAGAAAAGTATTATTTCAAAAAATTGTTTTTCTGATTTACAGTGAAGCAAAACATTTTCCATGTCTATAAACTATTTTCATCACTCTTTTTATTAATTGCCTGTTCACGTTTTTTCCATAATGTTTTTATATTATGTGTATATTTTAATCATTCATTTGTAGATGCTCTTTATACATCAAAGTCATTAACCTTTTATATTTTTTACTCAGTTTTCTGTCAGTTTTTTATTTTTATTTTTTATTTCATACGTGCTACTTATAAATTTAAAAAATTTTTTAAAAATTAAGAATATATTCTAGTAAAGTGACAAAGTAGCAATATTTTCAGAGTTTGCAAAACTTCAGAGCTGGGAAGAACTTTCAACGTTATATATTGTTTACTTAATGTTCACCTGAGGAAGAAGGGACCTGGAGAAGGAGGTGAGTGTTCTGTGGGGGAAAGCAGTGCAATCTCATTCAGGAAAAATTGCATGTTATCTTATGACATTATATTTGGGTGGAGAAGAAAAACTTGAGCAAGCTAACAAATAAAAATTTCAGAAACATAATCTTATGCCTTGGTTTTTACATTTTCTTTGTCAATGGGGATAGACTTATTTAATGATTCAATCAGATCATCTCATAGAACATCAAAGCTGGACATTCTAGATCATCTGGTATAGTAGAACCCCTATAAAAATTAAATCTTACAGGGAATCCCAATACGAACATGTGTTTGAATTCTACCCAGACTCATGGGCAAATTTCCAACTGGTTCAGGTCAGGGTCATTTTGATCTGGGATGAAGGTATCCCTTCATATCCCTGTCCCTACCCAGGGAGTCTGTGTTCTGTACCCTCAGTTCAGGAGCCCAGTAAGCATCCAGGTTCTGCACAGGGGGTCAATACTGGGGGAGGGGATGTCTACACTGGAGAGTGGCTTTATGCTGAGTCCCTTTCCCTCTGTTCTCTAGTTCATGGTCAAGGGCTTTCATCCTCCTCCCACGATAGAGGATGCTGCTACCCCCAACTGCAAACAACTTGTTCTACCTGAGTCACCCTCTGACTCCTCCTTCCCTCCCCTTCTCCCCTATTTAGCCTTTGGAGCAGAACAACATATTCCACAACCAGGAATCCTTTTCTGATTTAATATCATCTGGGAGAATGGAAAATGGCCTGTGCAAAGATTCTGAAGGAAGGAAATTAAATTAAACCAAAACTAGTACTTTGAGATGCAACTCTGCTACAGACAAAGCGGATAAAAACAAGGTGCACTTTTATGTCCCCAGTCCTACCTCCATCCTCACCCCTAACCTGTGTCAGCAGTGCCTCAGAAACAACAACTCATGGGGGCAAAAGGCTCCACAGGAAAGTTTTAAAACTGGTGATATAATCCACCTCCTTATTTTAACTCTGGAAGCTCAGAGAGAGAAACAGACCTGCCTAAGGTCACACAGCAAGTTAATAGTTTGGACAGCTTAGTTCAATAATTTGGTTAAGTTCATCTGACCAATCTAGTGCTTTCTCCAGGCCAATGCTCTACCAGCCAAGTAGAAATAAAGAGATGCGTCATCAAAGACTATCTTTTTATTAAGAAAAATTTGACAAAAACGGACGTAGAGAAATGACATAACAAATTCCCATGTGTCCACCTACAGATTCAGCAATTATTAACATAGTTATACAAAGTCAATTTAAAGCTGCCAATTGCTCTCTCTAGCAATGTGCCTGTGATCTAGCTGAATGGTATCCTGGGGTATGGAGAATTAATTGGCTTCTTAAAGTCTGAGCACCCTGTGGCAGAGGCTGGGGGTGGGTGAGTGAGTGGGAGGGATTTCATTCACTTGCCTTGTGACTCCAACAATTTACCCCCAGTAATTCAGACCCACTCTTGGATCATGCTGCATTGATTTTAGCTTCTTCAAGTGACATTTTATAGCTTAGTTCTAGTATATTTTTTTTGTTGTTTTTTTGAGATTTTGTTAGACTTTCTAGTTACATGATCATGTTTGCTGTGAATAAAGACAGTTTTACTTTTTCCTTTCCAATCTGCACACTTTTCATTTCATTTCTTTGTACTAGTACACTGGTTAGAACCACCAGTAAAATGCTGAATAAAAGAGTGAATTTGTCTTGTTCCCAACCTTAGAAAATGTTAAATATTTCATAATTAAGTATAATCTTAGCTGTAGATTTTTCACAGATGCCCTTAGAAAGTTTCCTTCTATTCCTAGTTTGCTGAGACCTTTTATTATGAATGGGTGTTGAATTTTCTCAAATATTTTCTCAGTCTACTGAAATGAACACACTATTTTTTTCTTTATTTTGTTAATATGCTGAATTACACTGATTTCCAGATATTAAACCAACCTTGCATACTCTACCTGATAAACTCTACCTGATCATACATTCCTTTTTATGTGTAGCTAGACTCAGTTATTAACATTTTAAGAAATTCTGTGTTCATTTTTATTAGGGTTATTATTACATAATTTTCTTTTCTTGAATGTTTTTAAATGGCTTTAGTATCAGGGTAATACTGACCTCATGAAATGTACTGAGAAATATTCCTTCCTTTTCTATTTTCTGAAAGAATTTGTGTGGAATTGGTATTATTTCCTCTTAAAATGTTTGGGAGAATTTATCAGTGAAGCCACTTGGGCCTGAAGTTCTTTGTGGGAAGGTTTTAAATTATAAATTCAATTTCTTTAATAGATATAGGGCCATTTAGGTATTCTGTTTCATCTTGTGTCAATATTAAGTGATATTTTTCCAGAAATTTGTCTATTTCATCTAAATTTTCAAAAGCATTAGCATAAAGTTGTTAAAATGTTACATTATTATTCTTTTAATGTCTGCAGTGACTATAGTGATGTACATTTTTTTTCATTCCAGTGTTAGTAATTTGTATTCTTTCTTTCTCTTGCTCTCTTTCTTTCCCTCTCTCCTCCCCTCGACTCCTTCTCTTTGAACAGTCTAGCCTGAAATTTATCACTTTTACTGACCTTTTTAAAAACCAACTTTCGATTTATTAATTTTCTTTTTTGTTTGCATATGTTCCATTTCACTGATGTCCAATTATCTTTTTTCCCTTCCTTCTATTTGCTGGAGGATTAATATCTTATTTATTCCCCTATTCTCTTAAGGTATAAAGTTTAGACCTTTCTTCTTTTCTAATACAAGCATACAAAGCTAGACATTTTCCTCTAACCTCTGCTTTATCTGCAGACCACAAATTTTTATGTGTTGTATGTTCATTATTGTTTAATTCAAACTATTTTCTAATTTTTCTCCTAATATCTTCCTGACCCATAGGTTATTTAGAGTATGTTGTTTTATTTTCATATAGTTGGGGATTTTCCAGGTATATTTTGTTATTGATTGATTCTCTCTTCCTGTTTTGTGTCCGGAAAGTGCCTCCAGGTAGAAAGTTAGAGTGGACTCTCACTTCCTATATTTCTCTTCTCTCAGGGACAGTGTTGCCAGATAAAATACAGAACACCCACTTAAATTTGAATTTCAGATAAACAATGAAATTTTTGTAGGAAAAAATGTCTCAAATATTGCATGGGATATATTCCTACTAAAAATTTTCATTTTTTAAATCTACAAATTATATTTATCTGGGCACCCTGTATTTTTATTTGCTAAATCTGGCAATGCTACTCAGGGATCACACAGTTCTACACTGTTTGTTATTCAATGTCTGAAGACAGTTGATTGATGAATTATTTTTTTCCTTCTAGTTTTCTAGTTGACAACAGTGAGAGAAAAAGTTTGGTGAAGTCTGGTACCAGTTATTCTGTCATGGTCGGAAATAAAGTCTCATACCACCTTCTAAAGGCAGAGGACATTGAGTTCTTAAAGAAAGGGACTACCTCTGTCCAAAAATGTACAAATTTGGATCCCTGATTCATCTGGAGCAGGACATCTATGCAAAAGGGTTTGTTGGTCAAACATGTTTGTGCATGGTGCATTCTCTACTTTCTTCTTAGAGACTCTCAATGTCATCAGCCTATTTAAGATTCTGGAAAGTTCTCTCTAATAAAACCTCATTTTATTTAATTCAGTAGCTTCCAATTACATTTGACCACCCAAATGGTCAAATATAATTGTTTTTCTTTTACAGAGTACTGTAAGAGATACAAATTCCACTGGCCACAAACTCACGTTGTGAAAAAATGTAACTTTTTAAAATGTCTTCTGTAATTTAATCTAGTTTATGTCTCAATCTCTCAGCCACTTCATGATCTAAAACTTGACTTTTCCCTAAAATATTTTTCACTGTTTTTTAACTCATTGAATCGCATTGCATTTGTACAGTGACACATTCATAGAGTATAATTTGTTTTAAATGCAGTGAAGTTTTTTCTCATCCTGTCCCTTGTCTGCCCAATTCCCATCATCTCTCCAGGCACCCTCTTTTGCTTCTTGTATATCCCCCAAAATGTCTTTAGCACATTCAAATAAGTATGATTTTTTTCCATTTTCCCCTCCTAATAAAATATGGAAGCTTGATTTTTTTCACTTAAAATATTTTGACAATCTTTCTATATTAGTACCTAGGACAATTTCTCAGTTTTTTGTTTGTTTGTTTGTTTTGTTTGTTTTTAACAACTGCATAGTATTTCCTTGTATTATGGACATTTGGGTTATTTCTACTCTTGTGCTATTTCAACCACACTGCAATGGATAGTCTTGTGTTTATATCATTTCTCCTCATGAGTTTATCTGTAGGAGAAGTTCTCAGAATTACAATTATTGTGCCAAAGGGTACCTGCATTTATAATTGTGATAAATATCATCGGTTTACCCTCCATAAGCATTGTGCAACTTATCTTCATACTAATAATATATGAGGCAAGCCTATTACCCAGTGTTCTTGACAACAGAAAGTATTTACACAACTTTTGGATTTTTGCCAATCTGATAAGTGAAAAACAGTACCTCAATGCACTTTTAATAAAAGTCACTTATGTTTCCCACATCTATTTTTCTATTGGATGACTGATTTTTTTCTTGTCTATTCCTATGGATAGTTGTTACTTATATTTTTCTTTCTTTCTTTTTTTTTTTTTTTTTTGGTAGGGAGGGCTTGCAGAAATTTCTAAAAATTTTTTTTTTCCTTTTTGTCTTTTTTGCTGACTGGTAACGGGATCGCAACCCGCGGTGTCACGCCCGTACCGGGGACCGGCAACGGGATCGCAACCCTTGGTGTTGCGCCCGCACCGTGCTCAGCCAGTGAGCGGGAACCGGTCTCCACATGGGATCCGAACCCTCCGATAACTTCGTATAATGTATGCTATACGAAGTTATTACGCCCTCGGTGTTGCACCCGCACCGTGCTCAGCCAGTGAGCGGGAACCGGTCTCCACATGGGATCCGAACCCTCGGCAGAGCGCCACCGCGCTCCCAAGCAGCGCACTCTCCAGTGCGCCACCGGGCCAGCCCTAAAAATTTTTATTTTATCAAATATATCGATATTTTATGACAACTTGGTTTTGAGCCATAATTAGAAAAATCTTTGCTCTTCCAAGGTGATAAAGACATTTTCCAAGATTTTCTTCTAGAACCTTTATGACTTAAACTTTTAAAACTTAATTATCTTATCAAGTTATAATTCTCCAGGTGTGAGTTATGAACCAACTTTGTTATTTTTCTCCTTCCAATTGGCTGTGTAGTTGTTCCAACTTCACGTATTTTTTTCACAATGTAGTCCATTGTTTCTCTGTTGATTTGAGATGTAGGGGCAGGAATTAGTCAATTTAGGGTAAATTTGGCCAATTTATATTTTCTCCAGGAAAGAATAAATGGCTTGCGGCCTCCCCAGTCTCAACTCAGGAACAAAGCCACAAGCATTCTCCTCTGGGATCCCCACCCCTCTCTGGGGGTTGTGTAGCCCCCCCGCCACAGGGTCTTAACCTGCTGCTGGGCTGGGGGATGGCCCTGGCTGATCTTGTTTGCTCTTAAACCTCTTGTTCATGAGATTTAGGGCTGCACCTTTTAATAGTCAAACCTCCAAACCTCAGGTTTTGGAGGCTGAAGTCCCTTTTCTCTTAAACTACTGCTTTTGCCTTGAGTTTCCAATGTCTATTTTGAAACTCAAAAGCTGAGAATGTTTCTCTTTCTCTTTCGTGTCTGTCTCCATTCTAGGAGATCACTGCCCGTGAGAGTGGGGAGAGAGCCAGGGGTCACAGAAAATACTGATCGAGGAAGCTCCTGTTGATATTTCAAATACAACTTCATCACACCACAATGGCAGCAAACACAGTACTCGGGAAGAGCTGCTTGAAAGCTTGAGATAGTTCCCTCATTTGAAGTATCATTTGAAGCAGAAAGCCCTCATTCTTGTTCTGGTTTTACCAGGTCGCCTTGGGGAGATGTTGTGACTGCTCCTCTCTGAGCCTCAGTTTCCATGTCTGCACTGACTTTCTTCCAGGCTCCCTGTGAGAACCCAAATATGTCACGAAGGCAAAAGCGCTTTGTAAACCTGAAAGCACTATACACATGTAAGGCATTACTATTATCTTCATTCTTATCAAAAACATTTATTGAGGGCCCTCTGTGTTCCAAACACCATTCCAAGGCATCTGTTCTAACACATAACAAATACCTCTTTGAGATGTTTTTAATTGCACGTTAGCTTCCTTTCAGACCTGATTCATTTCTGATCTGAGCAGCAACAAAGGGAGCTTTTATTGCTGAGGTTCATTTCTGGAAATTAAATTTCCATTTTCAACACTAATGCTACTGTAATTCGCAGTGGTTTCTGTCTCTCTTTATTGTGTCTGACAGCGACCAGCCTATCAGCTTAAGCGGCTGAATACGAGTATGTAAATGTACAACATAAAAAGACATTTTTGAAAAGTGGGGGAAAGAAAAACATTTAAAGTAGGAAATTAGAGCAGTTATTGGATCCCACACCATGGTTAATGAGTGCGCAGAAAGCAAACAGTTTCTGGCTCTGGGACCTCAAGCGTTACAGTCAGGGCAACACTTCTTCTGTTTTTGGAAGGAAATCGGTAATAGCCTCCACACATGGGAAGCCTTCAGTTTGCATTTTTTAATGCCTCCAGGGAGGGCAGGGTTTCTGGTTTCAAATCTGTTAAATTTTTCTTTAAAAGACGGGTTTTGTTCAGAAACCAAAACAAAAATTAGCATATTAAGAATATATGCAGGTCACGCGTTTGCCGGTGCTCAAAGATTTCATCAAGCGTAGCTTGCAAAACATCACTGGGTTCCCGAGAAGCAGGGTGGGACTTGGTCACTTTTGCTTAATTATGTAAAATCCCTTAAAAGCCCCACACCCTGTTTTTATTAAGTATTATGTGTATAAAATCTGGTAGAATGCCCATCAATATGTTAAAAGCGGCTATTCCTGGGGGTGATTTATGAGAGTTTAATTTTCTTTCTCTTGTTCATCTGTGTTTTCTAAAGTTTCAACAATGGAAGAACATAGCTTTATAAATAAGAAAAATGGGACGTACTTAAAACAAAAGAAAATAAAAACAAATAATTTTGCTTTTTCATTTTTCTCCTGGTAACAGAGAAAATTAGGAAAAATAAAAAAGCCTTTCCTCCCTGTGTGAATTCAGACTGCTGTGCTTTATTTATGATATTCTAAGTGGTGGAGATACGACTCCTAAAAACATGTTTATTCAATTAAACTTTGGAGCATGATGGCCCTGGAGTCGTGAGTTTGTCCCATCTTGCGTGTGAACGTGGGCAAACCATTCTCCAAGTTGTGGGTGGACATTGGCTTGGTAGTTGGCATCAGGTTTGGAGAACTGGGACCAGGCATAGGGATGTCCAACAAGGCAAAAAGACAGGAGCGAGTCAAACTGACTTATTAGTGATTGCTAAGAATCTGTGATAGAGATTGCTCGCTGGTCACCAAAAATCCGCTTTTCTTCTGCATCTTCTCCTCACCTGCCTCATCCTCCTCTTCCTCCTCCTCGCTCCCTTCTTGATCTTCTTTTTCACCTTCTTCCTGCCCTCTTTCCACGCCTCCTTCCTCCTGGTTACAGAGCTGGAGCCCATTCCCCATTCGCCCCTACTGTGAGCTCTGGCTGTGTGACTGAGCCTCAGCCAATGGAACGTGATAGGAGTGACGTGTGCTTTTTCAGCCAACGATGTGTGGAAGCGGTGTGTCCTTCCATGCTCTCTTTCCCTCTCCTCTGGTTGCATGCAGATAGTGAGAAGGTCTGAAGAGGTGGCGGAGCCACATGACAGTGAGAGATGAGATCCCTGAATCACAACATGGAGGGAAGTCTCCACTGATCAGGAACATCTGTCCAAGGCTATTCCATAAGGATAAGTCAATGTGGATTGTGTCTGATGCATCATGTTTCTGGATTTTTGTTATCCCGACCTGTCTAACTAATGCAGAATCAAACACCAGCCTCAAGAGCTTGAGGCAGAATCAGTAGGATAGAGCCAAGAGTTGGGTGATGGGGGTCTGCGTGATTCCCTATAGTGACACATAGGTCAATAATAAATAAGATGAGGACAACATTGTGGGGTCCCCAGGGCTGGCCTTTATTATTCTGTGGGGATTTTTAAGAGCCAGAAACTGCTTGGTACAATTAGCTTCCCTTGACTTTGTTTCCTCATCTGTAAAATGGGGGTGTTAGACAAGATAAAGAGTAGCAAGTGAACTTCATCTTAAGGACCAACACTGACGGATTAGGTGGGGCTACTTAGAGCACTGTGTTGAGAAGGATTCTGAGGTTGGGTCAAGGACCTGCGGGAGAGTACAAAAGCCAATTAATGTCACAGGCACAGGAAAGGAGAGGAGGGACCTACACTGGCTGCTGTAGACGTTTTTTGACATCTGCTAATCTCATCATGGGCAGATGGCTTCAGGGCTGGAGCAGCAAATGTATTCAGCTGAGGGTGACCTCAGAGACAGACAGATGGAGGTCAATCCATCTCTAGTAAGAACCTTAATTCAGTAGTTTTAATTTCAAAGACACCAGACTATCTGCCTTTTATATGCATGGAAATTCTTCCCAGGTTTTCAATTTCTGTTCATTCTAGATTATTCTAAAAGCCCAATGAGAAGAAGTCCTGGTGAACTGGACATTGGGAAAGGATTCCAACTGTGCTCTAACCAGGTAAGACTGATTCAGCCAAAGGTTTTTTTTAAAAAAACTTGAGATGATGTGGTCAGAGGGAGGCCCTGGAGTGAGCAAATAATTTTGACACGACTTGGAAAGATCAGCCATTCCATCAAAGTAGCCCAGCAGAGGGACATGAACTTATCTTTTTAAAGCCTGGGAGAGTTGTATCATGTCCTTAGGCTTGGTGACCAGAGAGCCAGGATGCAGGATTTCAGCTCCAACCTTGTTGCCAGTATCCCGTGTGGCCTTAGGAAAATGACATCCCCTCTCTGAGTCGAGCTTTCTCACCTGTAAAGTAAGGGTTTTATACTAGATGAGTGTTTTATGAACTTTATTGCTTGTATCTCAGTCAGAGATGATGTGTGGGGTGGGGGGAGGGTGTGGCTGAGTGTGTGGAGTCCTGGGGCCCCCTTTGTCATTTCCAAACGCATGACATCCTTGATATCTACTCTATGCATGGGCAACAGTGTGGCACTCTGGTGATCCCCTTCCAACCCCCCAGCTAGGTGACTCCACCCTGTGGAGGGGTTGAGCCATCTGGCTGCAGTACACCTGAGGGAGCTGAGCAGGGGAGGGAGGGAACTGGGAACTGCTCTGGTGGCAGGGGCTGCCATCTGAACGCTGTGCAGCTGCCTAAATATTTTGCCTCTAGGTTCCCCCACTTCCCCAGATGGCTGTGCTCTGATCACCTTAAAGGGGAGCTCTCATTCTGCCTCTGGCTTTTTGTGGGTTCAACCCCCGCCTCACACAGACTTGATTTTAAATCCACAAGTGTGGCTGTGTCTTGTTTCTGGCTTTATTTGGACTTGATTTTATTTGTGCAATGGTAGTGGTAGTATTCACATATTAATCACAATAATAAAAATTGTCCTATATTTACAAATGACTTCAAGTTTTAAAAGTACTTTCACCTACATTAACCGATTTACAGACAGAAAACTCATACCCATTCTGCCTTTTCTTTTTTATTGTTATCTCTAATTGCAAATGGGATGCACAGTTATATTTCATTAAAAACACCAACAGTGGGCCGGCCCGGTGGCGCATGGCTACAGTGCACCGCTTGGGAGTGCAGCAGCGCTCCCGCCGAGGGTTCGGATCCCACATACAGACCGGTTCCCGCTCACTGGCTGAGCGAGGTGCGGGCGTGACACCGAGGGGTGCGATCCTGTTGCCGGTCCCGGTCCGGTACGGGCGCGACACTGAGGGCTGCAATCCGTTACCGGACACGAAAAAAGACAAAGGGTTGCGATCCGTTGCCGGACACGAAAAAAGACAAAGGGTTGCGATCCGTTGCCGGACACGAAAAAAGACAAAGGGTTGCGATCCGTTGCCGGACACGAAAAAAGACAAAGGGTTGCGATCCGTTGCCGGACACGAAAAAAGACAAAGGGTTGCGATCCGTTGCCGGACACGAAAAAAGACAAAGGGTTGCGATCCGTTGCCGGACACGAAAAAAGACAAAAAGGAAAAAAAAAAAAAAAAAAAACACCAACAGTGGACCCAGGCTGTCACGGTTTGATCTTGGCTCCATCACTTACCAGCTGTGTGATCTTGGGCGAGTTACTTACCCTCTCTGAACCTAAGTTGTCTCATCTGTAAAATGGGGATAATACAACATCTGTTTCATAGGCTATTCTCAGGATTAAATGATGAAAAATGTGTAAGGTGCTTAGAATAGTGCCTGGCACGAGCTTAATGCTATATAAGTATTTACTACTATGTTTGTTTATTTATTTATTTATTTTAAGTTTTAAAAAAATTTATTTTGTTTTGTCAATATACAATGTGGTTGATTATTGTGGCCCATTACTGAAACCTCCCTCCCCTCTCCCGCTTCCCAATCCCTCTCAACAACCTCATATCTATTTGCTTGTCTTAACAACTTCAAGGAATTGTTTTTTTTTTTTTTTTTGTCTTTTTTCGTGTCCGGCAACGGATCGCAACCCTCAGTGTTGCAACCGCACCTCGCTCAGCCAGTGAGTGGAAACCGGTCTGTATGTGGGATCCGAACCCTTTAACCCTAACTGCTACAGTGCGCCACTGGGCCGGCCCTCAAGGAATTGTGATTGTTGTGTTTTCTTCCCTCCTCCCAGGTTTAATTGTGTATTTATTTATTTATTTTTAGCTCCCACAAATAAGTGAGAACATGTGGTATTTCTCTTTCTGTGGCTGACTCGTTTCACTTAATATAATTTTCTTTAGGTCCTTCCATTTTGCTGCAAATGGCAGTATTTCATTCTCTTATAGCAGAGTAGTATTCCATTGTGTAGATATACCACATTTTCCATATCCACTCATCTGATGACGGACATTTGGGCTGGTTCCAACTCTTAGCTATTGTAAATGGTTCTGCAATGAACATTGGAGAGCAGGTGTACCTTCAACTTGATGATTTTCATTCCTGTGGGTATATTCCCAGCAGTGGGATAGCTGGGTCATATGGTAGATCTATCTGCAATTGTTTGAGGAACCTCCATACCATTTTCCATAGAGGCTGCACCATTTTGCAGTCCCACCAACAGTGTATGAGAATTCCTTTTTCTCTGCAACCTCGCTGGCGTTTATCATTCACAGTCGTTTGATATTAGCTATCCTAACTGGGGTGAGATGGTATCTTAGTGTGCTTTTGATTTGCATTTCCTGAATGCTGAGTGATGTTGAGCATTTTTTCATGTGTCTGTTGGCCATTCGTATATCTTCCTTTGAGAAGTACCTATTTAGCACCTTCGCCCATTTTTTCATTGGGTTACTTGTTTTTTCGTTGTAAAGTTGTTTGAGTTCCTTGTATATTCTGGATATTAATCCTTTGTCAGATGTATATTTTGCAAATTGTTTGAGTTCCTTGTATATTCTGGATATTAATCCTTTGTCAGATGTATATTTTGCAAATAATTTTTGCCACTCTGTTGGTTGTCTTTTAACTCTGTTAATTGTTTGTTTTGCTCTGCAGAAGCTTTTTAGTTTGATATAATCCCATTTGTTTATTTTTCCTTTGGTTACCTGTTCTTTTGGTGTCGTATTCATGAAGTCTGTGCCCATTCCCACTTCCTGGAGTGTTTCTCCTATGTTTTCTTTAAGAAGTTTTATTGTTTCAGGGTGCATTTCTAATGCTTTAACCCATTTTGAGTTGATTTTGGTATATGGTGAAATGTATGGGTCTAGTTTCATTCTCCTGCATATTGATATCCAGTTATCCCAGCACCATTTG
>NW_007726143.1:1293381-1294071 GCF_000696425.1 Galeopterus variegatus | reverse complement strand
TATGTATTGACTTATAGTGAGGTTTAGGTAGGGTATTATTCGGTGGGTGAGTTGATTTCTGGATTCTCTATTCTATTCCATTGATCAGTGTGTCTCTTTTTATGCCAGTACCGTGCTGTTTTGGTTATTATGGCTTTGTAGTATAGTTTAAAGTCAGGTAGTGTTATGCCTCCAGCTTTAGTTTTTGGCTCAGCATTGCTTTGGCTATGCGTGGTCTTTTGTTATTCCATATAAATGTCTGGATAGTTTTTTCCATTTATGAAAAAAAGTCACTGGAATTTTATGGGGATTGCATTGAATTTGCATATCACTTGGGTAGTGTGGACATTGTCACAATGTTGATTCTTCCAATCTAAGAGCATGGGGTATCTTTCCATCTTCTTGTGTCCTCTTTAATTTCTCTCAACAGTGGTTTGTAGTTCTCATTATAGAGATTTTTCACATCCTTGATTAACTCTATTCCTAAGTATTTTATCTTTTTGGCTGCTATTGTAAATGGGCTAGCTTTCTTAATTTCTCCTTCTGCACATTTACTATTGGAGAATAGATTTGCTACTGATTTTTGTGTGTTGATTTTGTATCCTGCAACTTTGCTGAGATCATTTATCAACTCCAAGAGTTTTTTTATAGAGGCTTTAGGCTATTCGATATATAGGATCATGTCATCTGCGAACAGGGACAGTTTCACTT
>NW_007726143.1:1288781-1292998 GCF_000696425.1 Galeopterus variegatus | reverse complement strand
TATGTTGAACAGGAGTGGTGAGAGTGGGCATCCTTGTCTAGTTCCTGTTCTTAAGGGAAAAACTTTCAGGTTTTCCCCATTCAGGATGATATTTACAGTGGGTTTATCATATATGGCTTTAATTATGTTGAGATACTTTCCATCTATACCTAACTTGTAGAGAGTCTTTATCATGAATGAGAGTTGAATTTTGTCAAATGCCTTTTCAGATTCCAGTATGGTCACTTTCTAACTGGGTGACCTTAGGCAAGTCACTTTAATAGTTGGTGCCTAGTTTTCTCCACCACAAAGTGAGGAGAACCAGGATAACACAAATACACATCACAGAGCTGTCATGAAGGATTTAAGGAGTTGACACAGTTGGCCCTTCATATTGTGTGTTCTGTGTTCATAAATTCCATCAACTGCTGGTTGAAAATATTCAGAAAAAACTTCACAAAGTTTCAAAAAGCAAAACTTGAATTTGCCATTTGCCATGCTATCTTGATTCCATGCAAACGAAGTGATGTGCAGGCACCATATTAGTTGTTATAAGTAATGTAGAGATGATTTAAAGTATACAGGAGGGTGTGGGTTGGTTATGTGCAATACTATGCCCTTTTTTTTTTTTTTTTTTGCAGCTGGCCAATATGGGGATCCGAACCCTTGACCTTGGTGTTATAAAACTGTGCTCTAACCAACTGAGCAAACTGCCAGCCACTACACCATTTTATATAAGAGACTTGAATATCGGTGAAGTTTAGTATTCACGTGGGGTCCTGAAACCAATCACCCCACAGATACTGAGAGACAACTGCATATGTAAAGTGCTTCAAAGGGGCCTGGCACAGAGTAAGGCCACAGTAATCACCATTATTGATCATGTCCTTGACCACAAACTCAGGGATAACAGAGGCTACGTTTCTCCTTTTCAGAACTGTCTCTATGGAACCTCACATGTCCTGGTGCCCAGCACTTTGCCTGGCACACAGTAGGGATCTAACACACACTTTTGGTAAACAAATGAGTTTTCCAGAACACACTGTCCAGTCACCTCCAGTTATGGTTCTGGCCAAACCATTAGACTTGGACCTCTGGTCCTTTGTCGTTTGCCCAACAAGCTAGAAAAGAGCCCCTTTTGGTAGTTTTCTTTGCTATCCCTTGAAACCCAGAGCAACTTGGCAGCAATTCATGCCTCCTATTTTATCAAGGGAAAATCAAGACCAAAAGGGAAGAAAATGATTAGGGTCACATAACCAATAGCAGGGCCGAAATGGTTTTTGGTCCAGTGTTCTTCCTCTCTCAGTTTTCATTAGCTCCTGGAGTTAACATGGCACAGTGACCGGATTGCATGATATTTTAGTAACCTTCTCCCTGTCACACATGCCTGTCTCCATGAGTCTGTGGCCTGGGCCTATCAGAGCACTTGACATTCTAGTGCTGGGATTCCTTCCCTTTGAGGCATCGCCCCCATTCAGAAGAAATGCCCAAGGGAGAGGAGAGCATTAAGTAGTCAGTCATAGCTGAGTATGAAACTAAGGTGATTTCCAGAAGGACTGGGAACAGAATGGGGGGATTATGTAGGGGGTGGAGTGCATAAGAGCCGGAAACTACGGGGGAGGCACTTGGGATAGGAAGGACCAGGGCTTCAAGGAGGAACACAGATTTTGGTCTTGGCCTTGGGGTTTGCAATGTCTAGGTTCCTAAGATGCCTTTTGTGGTCCATTCCTAGCTCCATACAGGAAGCCTCGGTTTCAGGACATTATCTTGCATTCTCTGAGCCTGAGCTATGTCCCACAAAAGCTGATAGTCTCTTTCCTGTTCTGTAGTTTGCTCAAAGTACATGGTTGATCAGTGACAGGGTCAGAACTTGAGCTGATAATTGTCCAACCTCAGAGTCCGTGTCTTTGACCACCACACTCTGTCTTCTCTTGCCCATTGTGGTTGATTGAATCATTGGCCCCAATTCTTTACCCCTCTCTGTACCTACTCCCTTTGTGGTGTGATTTTTTAGCTTCTCCCATTATAGGTGTAATGTGCCAGCCCTTGACTTTGTCCTTGGTTGTGTGGCTTGGTTCAGCTAGTGGGACAGGGTGAGAGAGTCAGGAACCCAGTTTAAGCCAAAGGCTTAAGTGTCTGCGGTTACCTCTGGTACACTTTGCCCTCATCAGGCTTCCCCTGGGAATGCTTCTGCATTTGGTGCAGACCTCAGAATAACCTCAGGAGGAGCAGATCTGAGCCTGAGTGGCTGCTTGAGCAGAACTGCCCAGCTGAGCCCCACAAGATCAGCCCATCCCCCAGCTGATCCACAGTCGTGTGGGACACACGTTCTTCTTGTAGGGAATTATTGTGCTCCTAATTGACTGAAATAAAAACCTGGCTGTCTCTCCTCTTCATGTTTGGTAGCCTTGGGTTCTGCAGGGCCTCTCCTAGTCATAGGGACCTTGTGGATGAAGTTAGGTGGCAAATGAGATTTGACATCTCAGCACTGAGAGGCTACCTGGACTCAGACCCTCATTCTGGGTTCTAACTCTTACCCTTCCTGTTAAGAGGCTAGGTGACCTCAAACAAGTCCCTTGCCTTCTCTGGCCTCAGTTTCCTCATGCATGAAGTGAGGGGGTATGACTGAGTATCTTCCAGCCCTGATGTGTGTGATTCCAGGTGAATAAAGGCTTGGAAAGACATGATGTATAACTTTATATTGAAAAAGTACATCAAGTAGAAATAGGAGGCTTAAATCCCACAGAGCAAAAATAAATAAATAAATAAATAAATAAATAAATAAACAAAAACACCTGGAGAGAGACATTTTGAAATCAAGGGTCAAACGCTTGGAAGAATATTAGGTTCTGCCAAATAGTCACGTAGAAAATGTCCTGTCAGACAAGTTTAATGCCATGACATGTTAGATCTGTTATTTCCTTTTGATCTAGCAGACCTTGAATTACCCAAGGCAAGGCTCCCTCTGCGTTTTTTAAAGCAGGGAGCAGCAGCAGTTATGAGCCTGGCTCCTGAAGACAGACAGGCCTGGGGTTGAGTCTGGATTCTTTCAGTTCCTAACATTGTGACCTTGGGAGATTGACCCTCAGCTTCCTTCATTTCCTTAGTATAAAATGAGAGAATAGGAGTTTAGATGTACTGAGTTCTTGCTAGGGGCCAGTCCCTATTTTTATCACTTTGTTTGAATCAAGTGATTTAGTCCTTACAATAGCACCATGGAGGAGGTCACTGTTTATTACCATCCCCATTTTACAGAAGGAGAAACTGAGGCTTAGAGATGTTACATAATGTAACAAAGGCGGCACAACTAGCAAATGCTAGTATTTGAGCCAGGACAGTCTGGTAGGAGGAGCTCCTAACCACTATCCTACACGGTCTGCCTCATAGAGGGGCTAAAGTCTAAGGGCTACAGAGGAGTGTTTGATTCACAGTAAGTGCTCAAACCACCCTTGGTCAGCACCCAAATACCAAGAATCAAAATCATCTGGGAAAACCTCACCCATTCCACAGCCTTTGACTGTCATACACACAGCATGGCTGGGAGGAGCATCTCATTTGCCTCTCTGGGCAGAGGCAAAAGGCAAAAGTTTGAGTGGGTTTTTGTTCCATTCTTTTTTTTTTAACAGCCAAGTATGGCTGAGTGACCCCAGAGTTTCTGTCCTGTATGATTATGAATGCCCCCAAAGGGCAAAAATAAACACAAATGCCCACATCAGCCCTGGTTCCTTAGAGGAACACTGATAGGTTGTGGCTGGTACTGAGTGGGTCAGTGCACTTTCGAGCTGGCCTGCTTGGAGTCGTGGTGCAGAAATCTCAGTGCCCCCTCTGGCTCCGCCATGGGTGTGAGAGATCATCTCCAAAAGAACAGTTATTTTGTGGCTCTCCTGGAAGGACAAAGGCTGAGCTGAACAAGATGGCAAAGCCAGAGGCCGGATTTGGGACAGGGAGGAGGGAGCTCTCTGTAGTTTCTGAGAGTCCGGGAAAGGCATGTGGGTATCACTAGGCACCATCCTCCCCAGTGGTGAAGCTGCCACATGAAGAAATCTGAACTGAACCCCAGAGAGGGATGCAGCCACGATCTCAAGTTTAGCTCGGATCTGGGGATCAGATGGTGAGCCTGGAAGTAGTCCTGGCCAGAAGCTAATTAGTTTAAACTGCTGCATCACAGGAACTAAAGATCACGTTTTAAGTAACCAGTACCAAAAAAAAAAAAAAAAAAAAAAAAAAAAAAAAAAAAA
>NW_007726143.1:1286092-1288627 GCF_000696425.1 Galeopterus variegatus | reverse complement strand
CCAAAAAAAAAAAAAAAAAAAAAAAGACAGAAAAGAAAAAAGTTGTCTCCACTGAAAATAGGCTAGTGCTAAAATTGAGAGAGATGAAAGAATAATAAAATATAACTTACAGGTCAATTTCCCTTTATTACCTGAGGCATGTGTATGCTCATTTATTCATGTTTATGTTCATTCATTTCACCAGTGTGGGATTGCCCTGTTGTTGACTAAGCGTGTGCTTCGGGTATGAGCAAAATAGTGGAACTTCACCCCCTCAAGGTTCAGTTTCAATAGACTTTCACTGAAATTTTTAATCCAAAAATCTAGATACAAGCTTTTTAAAAAATTTTTTAGCATACATGAATGTTTTGTGCTTTACTATTGTTTTTATTTTGAATTACATAATGAGGACTCCATTATCTTTTCAAGGCTTACGGCCTCGGAGACATCTAAATCTGGTCCCACATTCAACAAGCATTAACTGAGTGCTAAGATCCAGTTATGGTGCTAGGTACTGGAATATAGCTGTTGTACTGGTCGGGCTTCTCCAGAGAAACAGAACCAATAGGGTGTGTACTCAAGGGACTTCAAAATATTTGTGGAAAAATAGATTTAAGAGATAAAATTTAAAAATATAAACTTTGTTTCTCATTAAGCTTCATCAAGTGCAAGACACTTTTGTAAGCAATGATACCAGCCATTTAGTCCATCCCTAAAGAACTGAGGATCCTGGGAATTTAATTATGTCAATGCAATCATTTTTACATTATTAACTGAAGAAAAATGGGTGCCCTTTAAAGATGTTTTTAAGATTAGGAAACAAAAAGGAGTCAGAAGCAGCCAAATCAGGACTGTAAGGTGGATGCCTCATGATTTCCCACTGAAACTCTAACAAATTGCCCTTGTTTGATGAGGGGAGTAAGCAGGATCATTGTCTTGATGGAGAAGGACTCTGATGAAGTCTTCCCAGGTCTTTTCCTGCTAAAGCTTTGGCTAGCCTTCTCCAAACACTTTCATAATAAGCAGATGTTATCTTTCTTTGGCCCTCCAGAGAGTCAAAAAGAAAAATGCTTATGCATCCTCAAAGAACTGTTGCCATGATCTTTGCTCTTGACCAGTCTGTTTTTGCTTTGATTGGACCACTTCTACCTCTTGGTAGCCATGGCTTTGATTGTGCTTTGTCTTCAGGATAGTACTGGTAAAGCCACGTGTCATCTCCTGTTACAATTCTTTGAAGAAATGCTTCAGGATCTTGATGCCACTTGTTTAAAATCTCCATTGAAATCTCTGCTCTTGTCTGCAGATGATCTTGGTGCAACAGTTTTGGCACATGTGGAGCAGAAATTTTGCTCAACTTTAATTTTTCAGTCAGAACTGTGTAAGGTGAACCAGTTGAGATGTCCATGGTGCCAGCTATTGTTTTAGCTTTTAATTTTTGGTCCTCTTCAGGTAAGGCATGAACGAGATTAATTTTTTCCTCACAAACTGATGTGGATAACCTGCTGCTCTGGACTTCATCTTCCACATCATCTTGCCCCTTCTTAATAGAAGTTATCCATTTGTAAACTGCTGATTTCTATGGGACATTGTCCCCATAAACTTTTCATAAAGGATCAATGATTTCACCATTCTTCCACCCAAGCTTCACTACAAATTTGATGTTTGTTCTTGCTTTAATTTTAGTAGAATTCATGTTGCTCTGATAGGGCCTCTTTTTAAACTGATATCTTATCCTTCTTAGTGCTTCAAACCATGTTCTATTGAGATATGTTATAACAAGTTAGTATGAGTTTATTATGGGGCAAAAAAATTTTGCAATTCATAAATAGTTTTGTCATGACATGCATTTTTCATGAACTTTTTGAAGACCTCCCTTATATGTGTGTGTGTGTGTGTGTGTGTGTATTCTGATGTGAGTCACACCACCAGCCACAGAACAACTAGCATTTGTGAAGTTGTGCCAGACTCTATTCTGAGCATAGGGGTGAGGGGTGAGCTACAGTGCTGAGTCAGACCTAGCCATTGCATCCCAGGAACTCTGTTCAGTTATATATATAATTCCTGACACAATTATGGAGGCTGATAAGTCACAAGATCCGCAGTCAGTAAGCTGATCCCAGAACAGCTGATGATATAGTTCCAGTCTGAAGGCTGGTAGGCTTGAGACCGAGGAAGAGCTGATGTTTTAGTCCTAGCCTGAAGACGGGAAAAAAATTGATGTTCCAGCTCAAAGGCACTCAGAGAGGAGGAATTCCCCCTTACTTAGGAGAGGGTCAGCCTTTTATTCTATTTAGGCCTTCAACTGATTGGACAAGGCCCACTCTCATTAGGGAGGGCAATCTTGACTCAGTCTATCAATTCAGTTGTTGATCTCAAGAAACTCCCTCATAGACACACCCAGAATGTTTGACCAAATATTTGGGTTCCCTGTGGCCCAGTCAAGTTGACACATAAAATTAACATTACGGGCTGGCCCGGTGGCGCACTGGATAGTGCGCCGCTTGGGAAGCGCGGCGGCGCTCCCGCCGAGGGTTCGGATCCCACATACAGACCGGT
>NW_007726143.1:1279482-1285810 GCF_000696425.1 Galeopterus variegatus | reverse complement strand
CCGAGGCTTGCAATCCCGTTGCCGGTCCCCGGTCCGGTGCGGGGGCAACACTGAGGGTTGCGATCCATTGCCGGACACGGAAAAAAGACAAAAGACAAAAAAAAAAAAAAAAAAAAAATTAACATTACGACTGTAAATTATATGCTGTTTTTGTCTAAGAGAAAGGAAAGAGAAGCCCTGATGAGGTACCATTGAAAGAGGAAGGAGGTAATATCTGGGGAAAATGGTCAGTCAAGTGGACAGACCCTGCCATGTGCTAGGTGGAGGCGATCAGAGAAGATGCAAAATGTTTAGCCTGAGTTGTGGAGTCAGTGGGTCAGTGGTGGAAATTTGGTGGTACCATTAGCAGAATTATTTCAAGCTGACAAACTGGTTTAAAGAGCAAAAAATAATGGGTGAGTCTTCAGTAAGGTCATCATCATCCTGGTGTGTCCAGGACATTCCCAGTCTACACCTGTTGCCCTGGTGTCCCATTTGGCTTGATCTTTGTCCCCAAGAGAAGTGTCCCAGTTTAGATGATAAATTATATTGTTACCTTTAATCTTTAGGCAGGTTGCATTTGAGCGGTCATCATATTCCTCAATGCTGGGAAAGGCCACTTATCATCTATCTTACATCCCTCCAGCTGCAATCAAACCTGCTTCTATGGTTCCAACTGCCACAGAACAACTTGCATTTGTGAAGTTGTGCCAGACTCTATTGTGGGCACAGGGGTGAGGAGAGAGTTACAGTGCTGAGTAAGACCTAGGCGTCACATCCCAGGAACTCTGTTCTGAGGGGATACAGACAAGTAAGCAGATAATTACAGCACAGTGTGATTAGAGCTTTGAGAGAAGCAAGCCCAGGGCTTGGGGAGTCCCACTCAGAAGTGTCTTCTTATCACTGGTCATTGCTACAGGCAAATCTTTCCAAGGTGTTCAATATTAATTAATGAACAGTAATTGAGCACCTGCTCTCCCTGCTGTTACCCTAGCTCCCCTGTAGTCTGTCCTCTTCATAGCTGCCAAAGGAGAGCTTTTCTTTTTTAAGACTCAATTTTTCTAGAGCCATTTTAGGTTCACAGCAAATTGAGTTGAAGGTATGGAGATTTACCATATACCACCTGCCCCCACATCTGTGTAGCCTCCCCCGTTATGATCATCCCCTACCAGAGGGTACATTTGTTACAATTGATGAGCTTACAATGACACATCATGATCACCCAAAGTCCATAGCTTACATGAGGGTTTGCTGTTGGTGGTGTACATTCCATGGATTTGGACAAATGTATAATGACAAGTATCCATTATTACAGCATCATAAGAAGTAGTTTCACTAGCTTAAAAATCCTCTGTGCTCTGCCTATTCATCTCTCCCTTTCCCCTAAGCCCTGGAAACCACTGATCCCTTTACTGTCTCCATAGTTTTGCTTTTTCCAAAATGTCATATAGTTGGAGTCATACAGAATATAGCCTTTTTAGATTGGCTTCTTTCACTTAGTAATATGTATTTAAGTTTCCTCTATGTCTTTTCATAGCTTGATAGCTCATTTATTTTTAGTGCTAAATAATATTCCATTGTCTGGCTATACCACAGTTCATTTATCCATTCACCTCCTGAAAGATGTCTTGGTTACTTCTTTTGTTCTCTCTCTCTCTTTTTAATTGAAACATAATTGATTGTACATATCTGTGGGGTACAGCACTGATCTTGGTTACTTCTAATCACGGGTCTCAATGGAAAATGAGAGCGTCCTGCACAATCTCTTCCTCCATGGGCTTCTCTATCAGCCTTTGGGACCAGGATTGCAGGGCTCATCTCTATGGGTTGTACTCTCTCATCTGGCATCAGCCAGTGCAGATACCTGACCTTGGTCATTGGAGGCCAGGAGAGAGGCTATGGATGACTCAGGCCCACCTTCACTTGCAGAGTTAATGCCTACTCATCTTGTAGGTTTCAATTACCACTTCCCTGGGAAGTCTTACTTGATCCCCTGCCTCGTCCCACCCTAGGGATGTTAGTCGGTCTAGGCTACATTATGCTGCAGTAACAACCAACCTCAAAATCTCAATGGTTCCTCAGAGCTAAAGTTTATTTTTCAATCATGCCAAGTCCCCTATGGATGCAGGCAATTCTCCAGGGCCCTGCTCCTCCATGTGGTAACTCCGGATTATTCTATCTGTGGCTGTACCTTCTCAACACATTTGCCTCAAAGGGGAATGAAAGGCTGGACAATCATGGAGAAGTGTTTCATTGGTCATGTATGCTCACACTTTATTAGTCAGGACCTATCACATGGCCACAAAGGTCTGAGAAGTTAGTCTCCTGAAGGCCTACATAGGAGAAAAGAACTGGATGTGAGCGGACAATAGTCATGTCTTCCACAACAGACCAGGTCTCTTTATCACTCTCACTTCAACATACACCTTATTTATATATTAGTTTCTAATTACATATTTGTGTGATTATGTGATGGGTGTCTATCCTTCCCCTGGCCTCCATTAGAATGTTACTTCAGTGAAGCAGAAACTATGTCTATATTTGCTTATTGTTGACTGGATGGATGGATGGATGGATGGATGGATGGATGGATAGATGAATGGGTGGATAGATAGATGGATGGATGGATGGATGGATGGATGGATGGATGGATGGATGGATGGATGGATGGATGGATGGATGGATGGATGGATGGATGGATGGATGGATGGATGGATGGATGGATGGATGGATGGATGGATGGATGGATGGATGGATGGATGGATGGATGGATGGATGGATGGATGGATGGATGGATGGATGGATGGATGGATGGATGGATGGATGGATGGATGGATGGATGGATGGATGGATGGATGGATGGATGGATGGATGGATGGATGGATGGATGGATGGATGGATGGATGGATGGATGGATGGATGGATGGATGGATGGATGGATGGATGGATGGATGGATGGATGGATGGATGGATGGATGGATGGATGGATGGATGGATGGATGGATGGATGGATGGATGGATGGATGGATGGATGGATGGATGGATGGATGGATGGATGGATGGATGGATGGATGGATGGATGGTGGACACACGGATAGATGCATGGATGAAAGGGTAGCAAGCTCTTTGTATGAAAGATGACACATTGGCAATTCAGCATTACTTAGATGTGTTTGTTGTTTCCTCCCAAGTTTCAGAACTAATATAGTCCTAATGAGGATTAATTAACATTTCCTGCATGACTAATATCTGAGATCTTTTGGAGAACCAGTTTCCATTTGGTGTTAAAGATGAACCAAAATGACCAGGAGAAGTTGTAATATTGGCACTGAGGCCCCACTTCTTCTCCCAGCTCCCTTCCCCTGCCTTGCTGACCTGCTGTTCCTCTCTGTGGGTTTAAAGGGCCATGGAAGTGTGTGAAGCCACTGCTGTGGAAATGTTCCCTGTCTCAGCCATATTACAGTAGTAATTCCTGGCTCATCATCTCTGAGCATAGAATGGGATCAAAGAGACAAGTGGCACATTTGGGATATCAGCAGAAAATGTGCTGTCCACTTGGAAACAGTGTGTGGCATTGAAATGGATCTGCTTTTGAGATGGCTGAGAAGGAGTTGGGGTCCACTTCAGGGCAGGGATGGCTTTGCAATATGTGGAAGGGGGCCCTGCAGAGAGAGGAAGTGGACCCTAATCCTTTGACAATCCATTTTCCTCTCAGGATGGTAGATTCTCTTTAATATTGCCTGGAGCTTCATTTAAATAATCTACTTGCCCCTGTAGCTTTGATAATTTGTGAGAAGTCACCATAGGGAAGAGTTTACAATTAGCCACCATAGCTGGTGGCCTTGTTGACTGGTTGAACTGATGGATAGCTGAGTTTCATCAGAGGCCACGTGAAGCCTCCTCTCCTCTCCATCATTTAACATAATCTATGATAAATGGAGTTGTCACATGTTGTGGTCATCAGCAGTGCCACTACTATATTCAATTTCTCCTCCATCTGGGCACAGTGTAGCCATTGACTTGCTTTGACCAATGGGATAAGCAGAAGTGTCACTTGTGGACAGAAACGTTAAGTGTCAATGTGTAATTCACCTTTTTCTTCTTTCCCATGACACACAGCTGGTGACACTGAAGATAGAAGAAACCTCAGCATCCCAGGGCCCTGAATAAGAAACCTGATGGACATAACCTTCCAGCTGACCTGCACTGAATATGCAGTGTGAGCCAAACTATGCCTTTGTTGTGCTAAGATGCTGAGATTTTCAATCAGTTGTCACCAAAGCATTCTCTAGTTGATCTTGTCTAGACCATGTGGCTATCTTAGAACACAGGTTACAACATTGATTTAGGAACTTGAATGGAAGTGAGTCCTAGTGTAGGTAACAGACACCCAAAGGAGGCATTGCAGAGCACATAGTAAAAACAGGATCTCTGGAGTCAGGTAGTCCTAAGTCTGAATTCCTGCTATGCCACTTAGAGGCTGAGTGACTTGGGAAAAGTTACTTAACATCTCTAGGCCTCTCCTGTGGATTGAATGTCCTCTCAAAGTCACTGAAGCTTAATTCTCACTGTAACTGTTGTGGTTGGGAAATCCTATTATGGTAATTGAAAGGTGGAGTCTTGAAGAGGTGATTAGATTGTGAGGACCATGCCATAGTTAATGGATTAATCCATTGTAAGTTTCATGGTGGTCATGGGTGTGGTTCCCATGGCTTTAAAAGAAGAGTATGTGAGAAGCTCTCTCTCTCTGCTCAAGCCATCCGCCATCTCACAATGTGATACTCTGTGTTGCAGAAGTTACCACCAAAGAAGACCCTCACCAGATGTGTTCCCTGGACTTTGGACTTCCCAGCCTCCAAAACTGTAAGGAATAAATATTACTTCTTTACAAATTACCGAGTTTTAGGTATTTCTGTTACAAGTGACAGAAATGGACTAACACAGACTCATTTTTCTTTTCTGAAAAATGGGGCTAGGACCTATTTTATAAGGTTGTCGTAAGGGGTGAAAGAGAAAATACAAAGAGCTTAGCAAGGTGCCTCCTATTTAGTAAACACTCCATAAATTGTCGCACAGCCAGAGTGAAACATTCTACAAAGTACAAATAGTGTCACTTTCACTGATTTGCCAAACAGTTCAATCTCTTTTGCAAGCCAAGGGTTAGAAACCAGCCAATTTATTGTTGTCCGTTTTCCCTGGGGATGTGTCTTTGCTCCAGCAGAGCACTAGGGAGACAAGGGTGGCTCCTTCCATCTCTGGGGCATCTGCCGAGTCATTCTCAATCCCATCTGGCCTCTGGTCTTCTGTCCTCACTGGCCACTGCTGTGACTTCCTTCCTCCCTGAGCAAGGCCTCCTTTATTTGTCAGCACCCTGGGCCACAGCTGGGTCCCTCAGAAGAGTTTCCACACCTCCCTCCTCCCTCTAGGCTGCTGGAAAGCCTCCCCAAAGAAGCAGAGGGATCCGTTGTCCCTGGACAGCTACAGGAGGCCCTGTGAGGCTGTGTACCCCTCCAGCCGGTCACACCTCTATCTTCTGCTCTCCCACCACACTGTTTGCTCCTGCTGTGGGAACAGGGACACTGGCATCTTCAGCTTTGAAATTCCTTAAACATACCTGCTTGGGGGTGCGATGAGTGGGTCAAGTTTTAACATGCGTCGCCCAGACCCAGCAGTGTCTAAATGCTCCTCTTGATTTCTCCAGATTCCCCTATACCCCCAGGGGCTATTTATCTCATCTCAGGGGGCAGTAAATATGGCTCCAGCTCATCGTGAACCTTCTAAAGGGATTCAGGGGCTTGGGCTCTTGGCTCCCAACTAGTTTTCTCTGCTTTCCTTTCACATCCTTTCCTTGAGGCAATGGATGGCATATGGTGGAGCTGCCTTAAAGGTGAGAAAGGGTTTTTGGGTAACAGAAAATACCAGGAACAAAGCAATAATTGGCAAGTATTTAAAATCACCACCCCACATCATTAGCTATGACTATAGTTGTTATTGCTACAATCATTACAGGCACATTGAGTCATGAGTTCTTTTATGCATAAGTGAACTCCCTTCACACTGTGCCCCCCATCCAAATAATATCTATTTAATTAAAAATATTATCTCAAAAAATATTTCCTGACCTCCAGCCCACACACCTCTTCCTTCCTCTCAGTTCCTGTTACTTTCTACGATACGAGGGTGTTTCAAAAAGTTATTGGCTAATACAAATCTTTCCACGAACTTCTTGAAGTACCCTCCTATATATTAACATATATATATATATATATATTTTTTTTTTTTTTTTTTTCTTTTTTTTTTTTTTTTTTTGTCCCGCAACGGATCGCAACCCCCAGTGTCCCCCCCCCAC